>NC_071264.1:8393507-8671007 GCF_023375685.1 Ictalurus furcatus | reverse complement strand
GACAATGAGCACTAGGTGGCACTGTAAACCCATATAACAGACAGTGAGGGGGTAGGGCTTTCGTTTTCATTGAGAGGAACATTTTGATCCTGCTTTCATAACCACATCATTTCAGCACTGGTACATCTTCACCAAACCCCATCCTTAATTCTGCTCTCCACGTGAGGCGGATGCACCGTGTGCTGCTTTTGTAGTAATGCAATATAATGATGTTTGTGTGCTGTTTGTTTATCGGTCCAAAAAGATTAAAGGCCACACAACACAGGTTCGTTGTCTTTGCTAATTTCAAAAAACCCACATTTTAATTAAAGTAATGGTTGTGCAAACCGTAGCAGGGAAGAAAAATGATATTGAAACTGGTATTTCGATACATCATCTTTTTGTTTTCTCTGAGAGGCTTGGTTTGTTATACTCATGCCATTTATTTTGTGTGTGTGTGTTTGTATTTATGGCTACATACAGCGTGTAATTTAAAAACAAATTTAAATTTGTTTTTAAATGAGAAATCTTGTATTTGGATGACCGGGCAGAGCTGCCTGTATTAGACCTCCATGAATAGTTGTAATGGGAATCTTCCATGCACTGGCTGCTAGGCAGATCAACCTGGTTGAGCACAGTTTAACTCCTCTTCAGTATGCGTTAATTGTATGTTAAACTTTTCAAAACCATCTTTGGTTATGTGAGACCGCTCAGTTTAGCCGCAGTTACCCGAGCAGGTGTTTTGAGTTTGTTTGCCGACATTTAGGGCTACTCTTCAGAATGCATTGTCCGTGTGTAAACGGACAACATCCCCATCTGGCTGTAATAAGAAATGGAGACTGAGCGGGAGGACGAAAGAGCACGAGAGAGGAGAAATGGATTTAACGCAGCCCACAATATGGTGCCGACATGGGAACATAACATGGCGAGGGTCAACCAAACGGGAGGCATTACCGCCAATTATAGTGGCAGATTGATTCCTTGTTTACGGACAAGCCAGGAGTTGCTCAGGTGGAAGGAAAATCGAATGAGGACTTCAGAAGAGGGGAGAAAAAAAAACAATTTACACCCCACTTTTATTGCTGACCTTGGACATCTGGAGCAGAAACAGCTGTGTGATTCAGCTGAGAGCTCTCATTTTCCCGTTATTTCAACACTTCCTCTCGAGTCTGCGTGGCCAAGTTTATGAATTATCCATCATCAAGTTCATGTGCCTTGAACTCTGCAGTGGATTAAACTTCCCAGCATTAACTTTTTTTTGCTTTTCTTGCCCTCAGGTCTAGAGCCTGTTTGTTTGCAGGCTGGGCAATGAGCAAACAGACCAGGGAGATGAGCAAAGAAAAGGAGCGGAGATGAAACCTGCTTTAGAGAAGGAGAGAGTGCATTTGGGCTCGTAGAGGTGAGGGGTCGAATCGGAAGCTGCTCTTGCCTCATTGGTAGGCAATGCGACAGCATGGTGCTTATTGAACAGAACCAATTCAGGAGAAGCAATTACAGGAGCTGCCAGCAATACCCATGGTTTATCACAACATGTCCGACCGCCCTAATGGCGCAGTTAACATTTGAGCACTCAACAAAATGAAAAGATCTGACTTTCCAAACCGCGCAAAACAAAACAATGCCAGAGAACCCGAGTGGAACTATCAAGGTCACTGCAATTATGTCCAATTTTCTCTTATTTTCTCCTTTGCTATATGTGCGGTGTTTTTTTGGGCTGTAAAAGGTAATTTTCTTATTTAGCTCTTGTCACTCAGGGTTCAAACCAACTACGTCTGCAGTTCCTAAGACTCCTTGCCCCTAGCTGCCACAGTTACTTTGTGCTGTGGGGGTGGGGGTGTTTTGAGAACAACACTGATCAAGTATTATGATCAAAAGTGCCTTAAATGCATCTTTGCCTTGCTGTACCATTGATCAAGAAGATATATAATTGAATTGCGCGCATGCACGATGTGGCAATAACATACAGCCGAGACGCATTTATAGCAAAACATATTCTGAAGCACAGCACTATCCGTCTCTGTGACTAACACTATAATCTTCTTGGTTTATGTTTTAATGCAGACAGTGGTTCTTCAACTTTGTTGATGCCTGTCACTGTTTCAGATGGTTTCCATCGCTACAATATGTCCATTATACTAATTAAGCCTTAAACATTTACTTTAAGGTTTTTGAGCAGTTTTGTACACCTGGCAAATCGAGCATCTGTCCATCGCCAGATGTTTTCAATGCTGAAAACTAAAACACACAGCACTACTTTTGATCAACATAATTTAAGTTTGTTTGATGTACTGTTAAAAAAAAAAAAAAAAAAAAAAAAAAAAAAAAATTTGTACAAGGCTTGCGTACGTGTTTGCTTTCAGATTTTTCACTGCTTGACCGCCTTGCAATCACACAAAGGTAGTACCTTTTCCCTAAAAAAAAAAAAAAAAAAAGGAAGAGTTTGTGAACGAAGAGTGAGCATAAATGCTGTGAGCTACTGTGCCATCACTGGCCGTACCGGCAAAAGAGCGATGACTAAAAGGCTTGTTATTCTTTGTCAGAACTGTTCCTGAGAGCCGTCAGACATGAACTTTGGAAAAGCCCCAAGCTTTTATTGTCTTTGAGGTCAGTAGGGGGACTTTTAGCTGTCCGTGAAACAAGGGGGCAGGTAGATATGTGAAAGCGGGCATTTTGTTGTTGTCTGTTCAAAACAAATTGCACTTTGATTGAGATGAGGATGTTGCTGTTTTTGTTCTGGCTTCATCTAAACAAGAGTTTACAGAATAGTGGGGAATTCGGTGCATTATTGGGTGTCTGTATTGAAAGCATGATTTGAGGCTTTTGAAGAGAGCTTGATTAAAGCAGAATGCTTGTATGGCTCTTAAATTGTTCTCCGTTATGATTTTAAATTTGAATGGACTAACTTGATCAATAAATATAGTTTTGATTTTGGGGCAAACACCTCTTTCCTGACTATAGACTCAAGCATCTATAATGTGTTTTTTTTTGTTTTTTTTCCCCTTCTTTTCTTTTTCTTTCTTCCCACATGAGTCATAAATGCTGCAGGATGGTTGGTGTATTTTGTTTGTATTTCTAGTGCTCATAGAAAGCCTGAAAAATCAGGTGATTTGCGTGCAGTCCACTGCTTTCCCTCTACCAGCTAGTTTAAAAAGCTAGTGTTCGACAGAGCAATGCACTGCACTGTGTAGAAGCAACGCACAGATCACGTCTGATTTAATAAAATGCATTAAAATGAGCCTAACTGTCTGCTCATTTAACTGTCTATTATAATGCAGCAGTGACCAGCTTATTAACTCTAACAAGGGTTTTAGGATGAGACAGGCATAGGAGAACGTCTTCCCAAAGCTGTTCTTATGTAGTTATATCCGACTGGACATGCTTGCAAAATCTTCAGCAAGTGTTTTATCCTGGTCAGGGTCACAGTGGAGCTTGAGAACATTAGGTGTGAGGTTGTAATACACCCTGGATGATCACAGGGCACCATGCACACTCACTTTGAGACGTAGGAGTAATTTAGAGTAAAAGGCCTAGTTCACTACACGGCTTTCAACGTCGGCAGATCGCCGTACTGTTCGGACTACACGACTTGCTCTCTTGTAATCTAGAGTCGTGAAGTCGTCGTGGGGTCATGTACTACACCATCTGACGACGACTCCATCACCTGATGACTCTCTGTCTGCTGTCCAAACTACGTTTTGTCACGAACACACGTGCGAGAAGTGACGGGTATATGTTCATGAAAACCAGGCATGAAACAGGAGGTGTTTATTTGAAGATGGACGCAGGACAGAAACAAGCGGTGTGAGCTTTGTGGGATGAGTTGTACTGAAGAAACCCCCAAAAAGGAGAAGACAAAGGAAGTTGTACAGCTTCTCCCCTTTATGCTTCTGCCATAGGTTTCGTGGGTTTCCCTTCCTCACGGTGACATCACCCCATGCCTTGCTCTCTCATTGGCTGTAGCTCGTCGCCGCAATCACTGCCAGTGACAACACTTCTCACACCACAGGACGTGGAGTCGCCCGACAGCTCCAGATATTTAGCATGGCAAATATCTGCATGGCATTGGCGATGTGTCATTCACACATAAGTATCGACTGCTGATTGACGAGCACCGATTGCTCCAATCAAATGGTTTGTGTCTGTGAGTTCGGTGACTTTCAGAGCAGGCTTGAAATCGTGTAGTGTGAACTAGGCTTAACCTGTTCTCCTGGCATGGTTTTGGGAGGTAGGAGGACACCAGGGAACCCAGAGGAAACTCACATGGACACTGGGAGAACATGCACAGAAACTAAATACAGACAGTAACGCGAGCTCAGGATCAATCCGGGGTGGAGCTGTGAGTCAACAACGCCTATGAACACCTGAGAATCACACCCATATGTGGCTCTTCCCCAAACTGTTGCCACAAAGTTGGAAGCACACAATTGTCTAGAAAGTCTTTGTATGCTGTAGCTTTACAGTTTCCCTTCACCTGAACTAAGAAGCCCAAACCTGTTCCAGCACGACAATACCCCTGTGCACAAACTGATTTCCATGAAGACATTGTTTGTGAAGGTTGGAGTGGAAGAATTCGAGTGTCCTGCACAGAGCCCTGACCTCAACGCCGACTGCACCCCAGGCCACTTTCTCAGAAGAGTGGAGCTTATTTAACAGCAAAGTGAGGATTGAAACTGGAGTGGGATGTTCAGAAAGCACATATAGGTGTGAAGGTCACGTGTCCACAAACCTTTGGCCATATGTGTAGTTTGAGCATCATAAATTTATTATCTAACCCAACTAGACAAGAAAGAGCTCTGGTGTGCTACCCAGTTCCATACTTTGATTGCCTGGAAACTAAGCTAAACCGTAGCTAAAAAGTGGTAACTGGTGTATGACAAGTTCTAGAAGAATGTCAAAGGACAAACCAACGTGAAGTGTCTTCGTAAGGTGTTAGGCAACAAATAGCCACCAGAACAGCTGTAATGTTCTTAGTTATAGACCCTGGAGCTGTAAATCATTTTCCATTCCTGAAGATGAGTGCTCCAGTGTCAGTGTTGTCGATGCCACATTAAAGAAAGTACGATGTTTTAAGGATGGTGTTTCTCTTCCTGACTCCTAACCCCTAGCCTTGTCGATCACTGCTTTAATGCGTGGATTACTATGCAGCTCTGGACCTGCCGTTGCCTCCATCAGTGACCTGAACAGAGTCCGTAGAGACCCTGTGTCAGCCCAGTCAATTTGTTAAGACAGACCGCATCACACTTAGGATTCAGAAGTAGACATTGGACTACAGCCAGTGGTCCTGACAAATGCAGGTACACAGAAAGCAGGTAGAGAATGTATAAGAGATGAGGGACGTAACGGACGCCTGTCATATCCTTTTACTTGTTCTGTGTTCCTAAGATACCATAACTGTCTTCAGAAATAACTGTGTAGCCTCTCTGGCTCGGTTCTTCTTTGACTTTTGACTTTGTAAAAAAAACTTTTTTTTTTGACTTTCCACCCCAGCAACGAAGCAATACCCACTTTATACCTGCCATCCATCCATCCATTTTCTGTACTGTTTATCCTACACCGGGTCACAGGGAGACTGGAGCCTTTCCTAGGGGACTCGGGGCGCAAGTCAAGGGACACACTGGACAGGATGCCAACCCATCTCAGGGCACAATCACGCACACACTCATACACCCGTTCACACAATTTGGAAATGCCAGTCAGCCTACAGCGCATGTCTTTGGACTGGGGGAGGATATCATAGTACCCGGAGAAAGCATAAAGCCTGGGGAGAATATGCAGACACAGGGCGGAGGCGGGAATCGAACCCCCAACCCTGGAGGTGTGAGGCAAACGTGCTACCATATTTCCCCTTCTTGATGAATATAGTTTTTTTTTTCTCTCTCTCTCTCTTTCTTTCTTTCTATAACCACTAGGCCATTGTGCCCCCCCCCAGCCCCCCAAATTTATACCACTTTAATATATGAGTTCCTGAGTTTTATTACACACTCACTCTTCTGTTTAACTTAAATCTGAGCAACAATCTAAACTGTTCTCTGTGGGCATGATAACTCAAGCTGACCATCTAGGTTGAACAATTAGTGGTAACAAGAAGAAATTACATTTTAAAATGAGCACAGTTAAGCTTACTTTAGAAATTAAAAGTAAAATAAATGTGTAGAGGTGCTCATAGCAGTGGCACCAAGCCCCAGCCCTGTGAACAGCGTGCTGTAGAGCTGCAGGATAAAAGAGAACAGACGCTGCACCGTGTCCACATGGACTTCTGCATGGTGCGAGTGAATGATTAAAGCCAGCGAAACAGACACACCTACGTTTAGCAAGTTAGGCATCAAGAATAAAACATTAACTCCAAGTTCTTACTTACTTCAAGTTCCCTGTAAATTGTACCTTCTGTCACAACCTCCGAAAACAAGTGAATGTTGATCCTTGGACCAAGGAGATATGATAATTTATCACAATATCAATATCATGTCACGTTTGAGATATCACAGATATGTTAAAAAAAAATTTTTTGTCAAAAATATTGTTAGTTGATTACAATCTGACTGACTGGCAGCAGTTGATTCGTTAAAACTGTAAACTGTTCGTTTGTTTTTTCAGAAGTATTTTTTAAACAAATACATTTTCAATTATAAGAAAACTAGAATCTTTAAAAAATAAATAAATAAATAAATATTACACACACACACACACACACACACACATATATATATATATATATATATATATATATATATATATATATATATATATATACACACACATATATATATATATATATATATATATATATATATATATATATATAATATATATATATATATACATACATACACACACACTGAGTAAATCATTGAACAGATTTTTTTAATACAACACTACTGTACAGTGAGAAGTTTGATAAATAATGTAAAACACTATTTGTTTATCATAGAAATGCCTTTAAAAACTGTGATATGGTATTTTTTTGTCTCCACCCACCCCTACCATGGTCCTTGGCTCTGTTTTTCTATTTTCTTTTCATCATGCACTAGTTTTCTGTGTTTTAAATTAGTTAATACTTATGGGAAATCGACCAATTTCCTTAGAAAATATTGCGGGCAGGCACAGCCCAAACAACGGCGGTAGAGGGTGGGATTTGTCAGAATTCATCATGAGCAGGAAATAGAGGTGTCCCTTTCAGCCAGTAAGGCATATTGACTACGTTTACATGGACAGTAGTAATCTAATTATTGACATTCTGAATGTGACAATATTGTGATTAAGGTGTTTACATGAGTCGCCTTGAAGCCGTGGGCTGTGTCCCAAACCGCGTACTTACCTTCTATATAGTACCTGAGATGCATGTATTTCGCCTACAGTATAGTAGGCAAGTACGTGGTTTGGGACGCAGCCGTGCTTTCTTGTTCGCCGTAAAACGGTTGAGCACTGCCGTGTGTGTACGTGTCCTGTCAAAAAATGCGGTGAAAAATCTCACACGATGTTAATAATGTGATTAAGGTGTGTACATGTCTGTAATACAGGTCGATAATGCGACTAAAACAGGAATACTCCACACGTCTTAATTCCATTTGTGTTTACTTCGAGTATAGTCGGATTAAGGTCATCAATAATCGCTGTTTACATACTGGTTTCTTAATCAGAGTATCGTCTTAATCGGGTTAATATCAGATTATTGTGGTCCATGTAAACGTACTGAATGAGCTGAAATAAGGATTTGAGTCGTACAGCTGAAAGTGAATTACAGAGAGAAAGGGTTAAAGGAAAGTTCACCCTGAAACATCCACACTGACTTTATTTGTGGAAATATGTGTGATTCGTTGAGCAGCTCTGGTGCTAATTCTGTATTTTTGCTTTTCCTGTAAGAACAGTCCGTACAGGATTTCGTGGAGTTTTGTGATGGTTATAGGCAAAATGTTTTTGTGCCCCTATTTTTCTTTTTTCTTTTTTGGCAGAAGACTACTTGAATTGGCGAAATTGCAATTGCACGGAATTGTTTTGCACGGTCTTTCACACTGATGTTTGTTGGTAAAGGAGACCTATTAGCTGTTCTCAATTCAGTTCAGTTTTATTCGTATAGCGCTTTTAACAATGGACGTTGTCCCAAAGAAACCCTTACAGAAATATATAAATTCAGAATATAGATTTTAAGTGTGTGAATTTATCCCTGTGAACTTGTCCCTAATGAGCAAGCAAGGAAAACTCCCTGAGACCATACGAGGAAGAAACCTTGAGAGGAACCAGACTCAAAATGGAACCCGTTCTCATCTGGGTAACGACAGACTTTGTTTAACACACGTGAATCGAAGAGGGCTTTGGCTGAATGCGTATTGTGATGTCACATGGTGCGTTGTGATGTCACTTGACACGTCTAAAATCTACAGTAATCCTCTGATTACTGCAGTTTCCTTGATTATGCGTTACTTTCTCTGATTGCGTGATCCTGAAGGAACTGTAAGAATGTTTGTTTGATGGGATTTATTTATTAAATAATTTATTTATTTTAGTCAACTAGCCACTTTTTACCACTCCGTTGTTTTTCTTTCGTATTCTTCCATTGTTCAGCTGCATAATTTTGGTGATATTTTAATGTCAAAGCTTTTATTTTGTACATGTTGCATGCTGTGCTAAATACTAATTGGATTTAAATGCTGAATGAATGAAATATTTAATTAATTGAATTAATAAATCTTTTAACTTGGAACTAATTTGACTCGGGCGTATTAAGATACTGCTCCTGACGAAATTTATTTGCTTTCCTGAATGTATTTTCTGTGTGCTTTGTACAAATATATACTCTAGTGAAGCTTGGATTTTGTGATTTTGAGCTTCCATTGTTTGATATTTCACAAACCCATGGCTGGAGCGGTATTTACCCAAGATTAGCAAAGTTGGCTAAGGGGCCAACTCTGCAGCCTGCATTGGTAAATCATCTAGATAATTAATGTGATTAGAGAGGATGGACTAGGCTTGAGAAGATTGATGGTATCAGGAATCACTGATCCTTAGGCTGGATCTCATTTATTGCGAAGGCTATGAAATTGGATGATTTAAATGCGCAAAAATGTGTTTTCTGCTGCTTTAAAGTCTATTCACATGGCAGGCCACAAACTGCTCTTACAGCACGCTTGATCAGAGCGAGCATGTTTTAGACTATAGCTCACAGACTCGTTCATATATGACGATTAACATCAAACGATTTCAGACTAGACATGAATTCGAAATGTGTATTTTCAAATAAGAGGTGGCCGATATTTCCCCGAGTACGTTTGTATTCTTGTTGAACGGCGATGGTTCGAGGGATTTCCACAAGCTCTCACAAGCATGTAGCAAGATTTATATACTTTTATATTTTAATCGACATCCTTGTGTGAAATGTTTGTCTAACTTAATCAGGGAAAGTAGAAATCAATGCGTTTTATTTCCCATTCTCAACAACTTCCTTTGCTTGTAATACTCTCGGTCAAGCATTGTTTGATTTTGACTGCAAATACTATAGATGACAACAAATCAGTTATTTAATGGAATTAAAGAGGGAAGCAACCATGCAGTACTCTGTTTATTACCGTCTACACCACACGGTCTTCATTCACTATTCATTTCAGCGATTTCCCCCTCCCCCAATCAAAATTATTGACCTCGATATGCATCTTCCTTCTCATTTCCTAACTGACATCCAGTAATTATGAAATCCACACGTTTGCTTTATCAGGCATCAACATCTGTTGCAGAAATATTCTTCTTTGTTCTCGGCTCTGTATTTAACATGGACGTGTTTGAGCTGGTTCCCCTCCCTCTGGAGATGGGATTAGCACTCCTGTTCTTAAAGTTGTTTCTTGGGCCAAATCTATCAAAGTCAAAGCAACACACATTTTTCATGCTGAACCATCAAAACCAATTCCTGCTCCATGCCATCGAGCTTCTGACTTCGGACTAGCTGATGTGAATGGTTGGTGTAAATAAAATACGTGCATTCACCACATATACACTGTATGGCCAAAAGTAGGCGGATACCCGATCACCATACTCGTATGTGGTTCTTTCCCAAAATGTCACCATAAATTTGGAAGCAAATGATTGTATGGAATGTCTTTTTATGCAGTAGCGTTAACATTTCCCTTCACTGGAACCAAGAGGCCCAAACATGTTCCAGCATGAGAGTACCTCAGTGGACAAAGCGAGCTCCATGAAGACATGGTTTGCCCAGGCTGGTGTAAAAGTCCTGACCTCAACCCCACTGAACACCATTGGGATGAACTGGAACTCTGACTGTGTGTCATGCCTTCTTGCCCAACATCGGAGCCTTCCCTCAGTGATGCTTTTGTGGACGGATGAGCACGAATCCCCACAGCCCCATTACAAAATCAGGTGTAATGATTTTTGATCACCCGAGATGCGACGGTAGGTGTCCACAGGTGGGTCTTGGTTTGGGTCCTACCTTACTGATTCACAGCATTGTATCCCCATTGGTGAGCATAAATCACACATTTCACAAGGTGTTCTGCAGGGATCTGTCATAGGCCCACTTCATTTATTATCTACATGCTCGCCCTGGGTTCTGTCATCCATCAGCATAGTTTGCAGTTTCATTTGATACATTATTGGCATTAGTAATCTTCACATTAGTGTCACAGTTCTCCATCACTATGATTGATTTCTGTCATATCAATCTAAGAGAGGACATTTTAACGAGAGGTGTATATGCTTTGGGCATCTGCTCCAAAGCTCCTGTGTTGAGGCGGATGTGACTGGGCCTGTCACAATAACTACATTTGTTGGACGATATATTGTCCCAGAAATACTTGCGATAAACGATTAGTTTACATTTTAAGACCATTTTATGCCACTGATATAATAATATAACAGCATACTAACGCAAGTACACCCTTTCAAAGAGCAATGAATTCTAAATTCTTAAGAATATTCAGACTCTGGCATTGGAATGATTAAAAAATAATTAAATATCCTGAATAAATGAAACGTAAATAAAATAATACAGCACAACCAAAACAATAAGTAAAATGGACTGTATTACAGTATTGTGAATACTTTATGCTTTAATTATTCATCGTGTTTTCGTGCGTTGTTACGAAAGGAGCGTATTCACAGCGGGATTTTACCGTTCTGCCTAGCGCCGTACTTAAGTTCAAGTTCACCGGTGCGTTCGCGTCGTTTTGTGCAGAAGCGAGTTGTAACATTAGGTTCATGTGTATAGGAAGCGTTTGAGTGAGTTAATTAACCCGCTAGTAAAGCGCTTCAGTTTACCGCTGTTCGTTCACTGTTCAGCTTCAGCTCACGCAGCGTAAGCGGCTCGATCCCCGGCATTACTGACTACAACTGGATTATTCCAAACGCTACAACTACTCTTTAGATTATTCTTCTTCAAAAAACTTTGTTAGTGCATTGTTAATATCTTGCGTGTCGTTTTTTTATCTCAAATTCAAGGAATATTCGAAGTTGGGATGTTAATTTGACAGCCGTAGAACAGACGAGAGGACAGGAGCAGCGCGAACAGTTAAATGTTGGTGACGTTCATTCTTATGTAAACAAACACACACGTAAACACAACGGGCGATATCGAGGTCAGCAAAAATGATCGAGGGCACATCCGTATATCGTACAATAAGTTGATGATGTAATTATCCTGACAGGCGTAGGTATGGTAGTCTGACAGCTGTTGATGAGGTGTTCAGAGCCTGATTGTCACGCTGCTACTCCAATCCTGACGTTTAAGGTTAAGACAGTCAGTGGCAGGTGGGTGTGATTGAGCTTAATGGACTACAGTCGAAATGATTAGCGATCCTCGTGTCCGCTGAGGTACTGTCGCATTGACTTTAATGTCCTCGCCTCACAAAGGGCTGATTGAAGAATCTGTTTGGCATTCATATGTCCGCACCTTTGTGCTGACTCTTCCTTCCTACATATTCAAATTCTTAACGTCCTTGGTTCACCTCATTAATTTGAGCAGGCCTCATGTTGCAGCTCTTTCCCTTTGCTCAAAACGGTCATGGAATAGGCTGTAATTGAAAGATATGATATCAGTGTGCAATTAAAGAGGCAGGAAAGAGATAACCGGCATAGCTGAAATGGATCTCTTGCGAACTTTTCAGCATCGGTCTATTGAATGATATAGCGCTCGCTCGCAGTGGCGCATCCTAAGTAGCCGTGTTCTGTTCAGAACGTGTTGTCAGTACCCTCGTGCCGGTTGTGAGGGTGCTGTCTAGATAGGTAGTATTTTTGGGCAATGTTTGGAGAAAAGTCTGTCCATTACAGAAGGTTTTAAAGAGGTCCGTGTCCCCCAGTGATTTTATTTATTTATTTATTTATTTATTTATTTATTTATTTGGTCTTGGAGAGAGACGTCCATTGCAGTTTCCTCTCGAGTTTCTGACAGATTTATTTAAACATGTTTCTCATGCCTCATGTTCAGTTATTTTTTTATTTTAACTTCTAGTTTCAAAATCAGTGCCACCCTTAAAAACATTTTTAGTGGGATTTTAATCCACTCCTTCATGGAGAACACTTTTATGTTTTTAGGTCAGTGCATTCAGACTTCCCTCATCAATTCAGACCACCGGATTTCAGTTTTGTTTAAAACCCAAAACCAAGTTGCTCGTTGCAAAACATTCATTTCTTTGTTTCCTTGTTTGATTTGGAAGCATGTTTGGCTCATGGTCTTGTTGAAAGCTCTCTCTCTGGCCAAGCCTGAACCTCCTGGCAGAGGCAACCAGGTTTTGAACCCCCACCAGTCCTAAAGCATCAGTGATCCCCCTCCATATTTTACAGGGGGTGTAACAGTGGCTTTTTCTCATAAGCAGTCCTTTTTATCACCAAACCGTGTGATGGTGTGCATGACCAAAACACAGCACGACGTCATCTGTAATTCTAATGATGCCGCCTTTTAGTGTAAGTTTTTTTTTATTTAAAGATGTTCTCTGGAAATGCTTCTTTCTTGTAATTCTTCCACATATTTTTCCACATAACTTAACAACCTCAAGAATCATCTAAACTGTGTAATACTAAAACGTTATCTCTCCCTCCTTCAACATCCTCCTCACCATGTGAGGGGTCGGTCCGCTCATGGGTCCAACTCTAGAACGCTTTGTTACAGCCCTTATTGTACTTAATGTAGTTTTATATTCATTATCTGAATCGTGCAAGTCGACAATCCTCTGTCTGTCTGTGTTGAAGTTTTTTTTTTTCCCCCATGGTAATGGATGACAAACAGATTTAACACATGTGCAATCTCATATTTATACCCCAGGGAAATAGGACATGCGTTCCTGTGGAGTGAGAACATTTATTTATTTATTTATTCATTTATTTAAAATATTCTTTAAGGTGTGACTTATTGTGTGTATTTGTTTATTTTCGACAGCCGTTTATGCTCGTTTTCGTGTCGTGTAAACTGTAAGGTAGTGTTAGAAGAATCAATAATGTGTTGGCAGCATGAAGAGACACGCTGACGCTGGAACGTAGCAGAGATTGTTTCTTCAGCAGGGGGTGTACAGCAGGGCATCATTTAAATGACACATTTTCCTGCCACGGTGAGTCTGGGAGATTACACAGTCATCCACATATGATCAGTTTGTGCACTTGCTTGTAGATATGGTGACTACTTTTGAGACGATGAGAACAAATTCAGGTTGTTGTGCTGTGGGATGTTTTTTTTTTTTTTTTTTTTGCCCCCCTTCAGAACCCTGCTTGTTTCAGCCTCACCCTTGCTTGCTTGTTTATCAGCTTTTCGTAGTCTAGGTGTTATTTTGCACTTGAAGAATCCACGTTGCGTACTTTTGTTTTTGTCGAAACCCTGCATTGTTTCTAAGGTTTTTCTTTCTGAGAGCAGGGATTTTTCTAACCACTGTCATTGTTTATTACCCAGGGTCCTGATGTCTTTCACTCTGTTCTAAGGAGAAAAAAAAAACCCAAAACAAAACGGAAAACATGTACGTCGATAACAAACATTCGTAATAGGAAATCCAATTTTGTTAAAGCCGACGCCTTGCGATTTAGGTACTCCTCAGAGATTCCGAGGCCTTTGATGGTTATCTTGCATGACTTGACACATAAATTAAAATTCATTAGATGCCCGTTTCACACACTAACTGCCATGCTTGACATTTGACAAATTTTGACACTCAAAATATAGCAGTCTGCCACATTTGACTTTGACAGAGATGACCTTTTATTGAAGATTATTATGATAGACGACTGATCGCAGTGACCCAATAAACACGTATAATTATTAATAATGCATGCCCATGAAACAGGCTAATGTTGCTAATTACAGTGATAAGTCGTGTTAATTAGACAGGTGCTATGAGGGAATGGTAAAAGTGGATGGGGAAAAGGAGAATGTGTGTCAGCATGCAATATTTATTCATTAAAAAGTTTATTATTTAATTCTGTTCTAAATAAGGACTTTGCTACGCCCAGCATGTTTCCTTCCAGAGGGCTTAGCCCTCACCTTTTGTCCCCCCCACCCGTTTTATGTGGAAAAGGGATCTAGCCTACACTCAAGGTGAGATTTGATATGCCTGGAATGACAATGCAGCATTTTGAAAAGCAAGTTGAAAAACCTCTCGATGTCCAAAGGTCTAAATTAGTGGTTCCCAACCCGGGGTCTGCGCCAGAGTTCACCTTGCTTTGAGGGCAAACATGCATAAAATGTTCCACTATAACTTAATTGTAAAATTGATGCGTTTTAAAATGTTATTAAAAATCATTGCTTGCGAAGCCAAGGCCAATCTAAAAAATTATAATAATGGCAGAGAAACATAAAAGTGGTGTAAAAAAAAAAAAAAAAAATGTGAAAAAAATTTGTGCACGTCAATGACCCGCGCTCAGTCCGTTTCAGTTAGCAGCTCGTTTTTCAGAGTCATACAGAGAATACTGAGTCAGAGCCTCAGTATTTAAAACAAGTATATAGAACATGTCTGTGAAACTGTGACCGTTTCTGACATCAAAAAAGAAAGTAGGGCCTTCTCTCGAGAGGCACTGTGCCTGCGTCTTTACGCAGCGAGTTTACCCGGCACATGAACATGCTTCGGGAGGAAATTAAACTCCGTTTTGCCCATGTTGATGATGGACCCTTACATTCGCAGTCTCGAGGACGTGGAATACCTCGATTGTGACGATGTGCTTGCTGACCTCCAAGCCGATTCTGCATCAAAGAAATATTTCTACAGTAACGGATACAAAACGTTTTGGATTGTCAAAGACACGCTGTACTTTGACCGGGGGGTGGTGGCTCAGTTTTTCTTAGATACAAGTAAGGGCTGGCTCCAAGGAAAAAAGCTTGGGACCCACTGGTCTAAATGATATGCTGCTGTATACAATGATGAGCTAAAACATTATGACCTCTCACAGATGAAGCGAATAACATTGATTATCCCGTAACAGTGGCACATGTCAAAGTCAAAATCGTTATAGTTAGATGACTGGGTCAGAGCATTTAACACGCAGCCGTTTATCTGGGGAAGAGATGGCACCAGGATGCACTGTGGGAAGAAGGCAAGCCGGCAGAGGCGGTGCGATGGTCTGGTCAGTCTTCCGCTGAGAAATCTTGGGTCCTGGCATTCATGTGGATGTCAGTTTGACACGTGCCACCTATCTTAAACATCATTGCGGACCAGGTACACCTCAATGGCCGTGGTATTCCCTGATGGCAGTGGCCTCTTTCAGCAGGATAATGCTCCCTCCCACACTGCACACACTGGAACGCTTTGAAGGACCCAGTGAAATAAAGTGCATCCGGGTTACGAATAGACCGAACTTGTTTCATAGACCAACATATGGATCATTATTTTTAGTGTCGATGTTTGCATGTAGAACGAAGGACTTGAATTTTCTGACACCGTCCGCTGTACTGTCCCTCTGGTGCGGGCTGTGCTGTTGCTGGTTGTATTCACCCTAATGAAGTTCAGTATGAATTACCCGATGTCATTTTGTACAGAGCGGAGCCTGCCTGTGTTTCTAATGAGCTGTCGACCACTAGGTGCTTTTAATAGGTTTTAATGCTATGGGGCTGTTGTATTGAAACCGATCCGTCGTATCGGACACCGTTGCTGAGGGTGTTTAATGATCCAAGCCCTTTGTTTGTTTGTGTGTGTTGGAAAGCAGAAAAGACCTGAATGCTCATTATGATCTTCTCAGGCTCCTGTTTTTGTGTGTGTGATGCATCATCACCAACCTGACACAGAGGTCATATCCAACAAACCTGGTGTTCTACCTTCAAGGTGCATGCATGAATATGATTATTTCTTTACATAAGCTGTTGGGGGGAAAAAAAAGCTTTTCTCGGTCTCACACACAAGAACCCTCTGAAAGCATATCTGCCTTTAGCTACTAGCTTGCTCTGGGTCACTGGATGAACTTTAGGTGGTCAGTGCTCTATGGGCTGAGGTGAAGCGTGACCTAGGTGTGGAGGTTGGGGTATGTTGATCCCATTAGCAAACCTGAATGCATCCTCTGTCGTTGCACGCTTTTAATGAGCACCTCCTACTGTCTGACCCTGAAACGCACCGACTAATTTTGTTTTGCTTCTTGGCATTTGCAATACATAAGTGGAGGCCAAGGCATCTCGGAATGCTCCCTACAGTTCGAGATCGATTGTGTTTGATTTTTTTCCCGTCTGACTCGCTTCATGTTAACAGGGTCTGCGTGTCCAACCGTGTAAGATTTCCTAATAATCGGGAGGAATATCAAAACTGCTAGAACAGCCTCCAACAGATGTATTGGCTACATGGAAAGCAAAAGAAGCCACCTATTGCTTCTAACATGTGCAATATTCATCAGAGAGCGGAGTGGGTGTGTGTCTGTGTGTGGGTTTTTTTTTTGTTTTTGTTTTTTTCCCCCCCTTCCCAGCTGTGTAAGTGTGTGAAGATCTCTTTGTAATTACCTTGCTTACCCTGTAATCTGAATATTTCAGATATTGGGTGGTGTTCTGATTTATTTCCATGCCATGTGTGGGATTTGCAGATGGTGTGATTTGTAGGAGGTTGTGAAAACGTCAGTGAGATGTTGAATAAAGAAAGATGAGAGGTAGACCACTGGGAGCTGTCTGCGACAAATAGTCTTCTTTGTTGTATGAAAATTAATTTCTAAAATGTGACACTTCTGAACCCGGTGCCCTCTGTAGCATGGCTTTTGAACCTTTTGGCTTTGTGTTGTGGCTTGAATTTGACTCTAGATTCGTTTCAGTCCAGAGAGCGAATGCGGAGCCGTTGCTTTTTCTACAGCGAAAGACAAAATGTCGATACGACTTGATTGTGTCGTTCGTGCATGTACGTGATGACACATTTGTTCATTCGCTGTACTGACTGACTGGAGCAGAATTTTTTAAAAGACGCTCAGTATTTACACACACTTCTTATTTGAATGGCAGTCCTGAATAGATCATTTTTGCAATGAAGGCAAGCAAAGAAATCTCTCCCCTCATTTTTTTTTTTCTTTCATCCTCGGTCCGCAAATGTTACTCTCCCAGACTGTAGAAAGACTGACCAAGGTGTTCATCCCTGTGAATGTAAGGCAACTGTTCATTGATTTATGGGCTAATTAAGAATTTTTTGGATTAATTTAAGGCAATTATTGATCTGTGTGTATTTTTCATCGTGTGTGTAACCTTTCCTTGACTGCAAATTCACTAATTAATATATAGGTGTGTGTGTGTGTGTGTGTGTGTATATATACATACACACACACACACAACTATATATATATTTATATATATATAATATATGTGTGTGTGTGTATATGTATGTATTCATATGTTAGTTTGGGTTATATTTCTTTATTTTTTTAAAGTGTGTCAGTAGAGGAGAGATTTTCTCTGGTAGAATATTCTAGTTAATACTAGAGTAACTGAAAGCTGAATTTTCACTCCGGGCTTTAAGGTTAGTGAACCGGCTATTGCTTGGTAATCTGAAGTATAGTTTCTGCAGTTAAGAGATGTACAGATGATGCAGTGGACCAGCGACGTGTTTAAATGGCCAGACGAACGTGAATTTCTCATCCCGGTGCGTGTGTCAGGATTCTGGTTACAGCATTTCCAAGTTGTACATTTCTAGTAATTCAATCCAGTTTACCAGACAAACAGTACAGACGCGGTTCTTCTCGTCAGCGCCGAAGGGATTTACCAGCCCGTCTTTTTTAAAAAAAAAAAAAAAAAATCTGAGGCTAATTCACATTTCCAGGAAGTTAAATATCTGCACATGGAGTTGTCTTTCATTTTTTTCACTGACCATGCAGCTGAGATGGAGAACAAACTTACTCAAACTTACGATTTAAACTTACAAACCAAGCAGGCATACGCTCCCGGCATGATGAATGTGGCACGGATGTTCTCCCACAGTTTTTAATGTGTTTTCTTTACTAAATAAATCATCTTTCCCGCGCTGCGTGTACCAGCATTAATGTAGGTGTTTTGTTGCCTTTTTTTGACCCATTTGGATTTAATGAAGGACTTTTCTGCCACACAGGCTCGTTGATTGATCTCCAGCTCCACGCGTTTATTTTGTGGCGTGTCAGTTTGTTTTGACCTTATTAATGAAGTCGGTCTGATGCAGGCGGCACATGGCAGAACCTCCCATAAGCCCAGTGTGTACTTCCATTTTTTTTCCCAGGGAGTTTGTGAAAATGTAGATTGGAAATTTGCGCTGATTTATATAACGTGTGCCATCTGGAATGGGCTTGATATGTTTGCATGGGGTGTGTAGGGTGAATGTTAAATAAGCCAAGGCTTGGCTCGAAGCTGAATGCTGGGTTTTTTTTTTTTTTTTGTGTAAGCTTTTGTAAACATTATAAATTATGTTTATAATTTTGAATATTTCCATCACAGCATTTCACAAATATGACATGCCAATGCAACAGATGGGTGTAATTTGGTCGTCAATCCAAAGTCCAGGCATTTCCTGTTGCAGACATTCATGTCACAGAGGAACAATGCTCATTTACTTGTGTCACACAAATTTGTGTCTTTTGACATGGGACTTTTTGTAAATGGTGATTTGTTGTATTCCCCCCCCCCCTCCCCGTTTCTGACGCAAATGACAAAATGTCAAACTTGGATGGCTGTGACTTGATTCTCAGGCTGGCTTTTTAATTCTTAACTTTGTTGTTCTTGGGTAAATGTGATGGCACATTGTTCCTGCTCCAGACTGACTGTCAAGGGCTTGAGTTGTGCAATTGAATTAAGCACCGATTGACAGTTTGTTATTATTGTTGTTGTTTGTCTGTTAAGGATGTTACTCTTTGAAATTTGATTACTGCAGTTTGATTACCTAGTCGAAAAATTTCACTGCATTAATCACCGTATTAATCAACCCTTTTAAAAACACGTGGATGCAGAAGCAAAAATGTAAAGTGTTGATAGCTCTTGTGGATTTAAACCGTCAAAGTGTAGTCTCTTCCCCTTCGAGGAGTAACGCAGATTACTGTGGTATGATTTAGGACAAGTTCAAAGACTCGATCTGTCTGTGTCTGTATATATGTATGCGTGTGTGTGTGTGTGTGTGTGTGTGTGTGTTATATGTATGTAGAATAACACACACATTTCGGGGGGAAAAAAGGTTGTGGATGCCTATGAGTCTGGCAAGGGATTTAAAAAGATCTCCACATTATTTGAAATCAGTCCACTGTAAGGAAAATAATCTACAAATGGTGAAGATTTCAAAAAACTGCCGCTTGGTCCAGGACTGGCCGTCCCTGCAAATTCAGCCCAAGAGCAGACCGTCAGATGCAAAAAGAAGTCTCCAAGAACCCCACAATTTCATCACAGAATAATGTGCTCTGGACAGACGAATCAAAGATAGAGTTGTTTGGTCACAGTAACAGCCGACATGTTTGGTGCAGACCAAAGACAGCTTTTCAGAGGAAGCACCTCATACCAACTGTGAAGCACAGTGGTGGAAATGTCGTGGCTTGGGCTTACTTCGCTGCCTCAGGGTCTAGACAGCTTGCATTCACTGATTCAACTATGAATTCTGCATCAGATCAAAGAGTGCTTGAGGATAATGTGAGAACATCTGTCCGACAGTTGAAGTTGAACCGAAACATTCAACAAGATAATGATCCCAAGGACGCTAGCAAATCCACAAAGGAATGGCTCAGAAAGAAAAAATGGAGGGATGGCCAAGTGAAAGCCCGGATCTGAATCCCATTGAAATGTTTTGGGGGGATTTACAGGCAGTACATGCAAGAAATCTCCTCTAGTGTGTAGCTTCCACCTGGATGATCCGATGGCAGCCATAGTACGCCAGAACTACACCATTACGCTATTAGTGGAGAGGAGAGAGTGATGTAGCCGATTCAGAGATGGAGATTATTAGGGGGCCATGATAGAGAAGGGTCAATGGGGGTATTTCGGCAGGACACCGGGGTTATACGGCTACTCTTTTACGATAAGTGTCCTGGGATTTTTAATGACCACAGAAAGTCAGGACCTCAGTTTGACGTCTCATCCGAAAGATGGCGGGAAAATTTAAACAGAGTTATTTCTGCTAAAGGGGCCAATACTAGCTTCTGAGGCCAAGGGTGTACTTACTTTTTCCACAGATGATGATCACATCTATTGATATTTCTGTTAAATAAATGATTGAAAACTCATTTTCCTTGTGGTTTTGTTCAGGTATATCAACTTCATTAATAGGCCCTGTTTCAAATATGATCAAAGGTTTGCTCGTCCAAATGTAAAAGTAAAAAAAAAAAAAAGCCAACAATTTCCATGGGGTGTGAGGAACTACAATGAGGCAGTGAAATAAGCCCAAGCCATGACATTTCCACCACTGTGCTTCACAGTTGGTATGAGGTGCTTCTCCTGAAAAGCTGTCTTTGGTCTGCACCAAACATGTCTGCTGTTACAGTGGCCAAACAACTCTAGCTCGAAGCAGGCAAATCTTTGATTTGTCTGTCCAGAGCAGATTTTTTTTAAAGACCTGGTGTTTGCC
Organism: Ictalurus furcatus; assembly: GCF_023375685.1. Lineage (NCBI taxonomy): Eukaryota > Metazoa > Chordata > Actinopteri > Siluriformes > Ictaluridae > Ictalurus > Ictalurus furcatus. Next base: position 8,650,089 of record NC_071264.1, on the reverse strand, counting down.
TATATGCTCAGTGGCAAACTATAGTCTCGCAAAGGCTTTTTCCTGACACGTCTCCCATGCAGGTCAAATTTGTGCAATCTCTTTCTGATTATAGAAGCACGCACTTTGACACCAACAGTTGCAAGACTTACTGGCAGATCCTGTGATGAAATTTTGGGGTTCTGGGAGACTTGTTTTTGCTTCAGACGGTTTGATCTTGGACTGAATTTGCTGGGACGGCCAGTCCTGGACAAACTGGCAATAGTTTCAAATCTGCACCATTTGTGGATGATTTTCCTTAGAGTGGAGTGTAGTATTTCCAATAATGTGGAGATCTTTTTAAATCCCTTGTCAGACTCATAGGCATCCACAACCTTTTTTCTGAATGCCTTACAGACCTCAATAACAAAGGGAACACCAGACACTAGATATGAGAGGGGTATAAATAAGACTTGCACTCCCTAAGCAGGTCCTCATCACTGGCACCCGATCTTCAACACCTGATTCTAATTTTATGCATTTGAAGGTTTGATAAATGTAGGGGTGTACTTACTTTTTCCATGTGACTGATCTGTTTTTTGTTCCTTTAAATTAGGAAAATTACTACAAAATATCAGTCATTAATAGGCGCTGTTTCAAGTGTTTACTTTCAAAAGCCAACAGTTTTCATTGGGTCTACTTATTTTTTCAGATGACTGTATTAGTCATCTATTGGTCATCTGAAAAAATAAGTACACCCCATGGAAATAAATATATATACATACATTTTCTCTCAATCTCTCACTCTCCATCTCTCATTCTTGATCTCTCTTTCTCTCTATCTCTCTCTCTATCTCTCTCTCTTTCTCTCTCTCTCTCTCTATCTCTCTCTATCTATTCTCTATCTCTCTCTCTCTATCTCTCTCTCTATCTATTCTCTATCTCTCTCTATCTCTCTCTGTCTCTCTCTATCTATTCTCTATCTATCTCTCTCTCTATCTCTTTCTCTCTCTCTATTTCTCTCTATCTCTCTCTCTTTCTCTCTCTCTCTCTCTATCTCTCTCTCTCTATCTCTCTCTCTATCTCTCTCTCTATCTATTCTCTATCTCTCTCTCTTTCTCTCTATCTCTCTCTATCTATTCTCTATCTATCTCTCTCTCTATCTCTCTCTATCTCTCTCTCTTTCTCTCTATCTCTCTCTATCTATTCTCTATCTCTCTCTCTCTATCTCTCTCTCTATCTATTCTCTTTCTCTCTCTCTTTCTCTCTATCTCTCTCTCTATCTCTCTCTCTATCTCTCTCTATCTATTCTCTCTCTCTCTTTCTCTCTATCTCTCTCTCTATCTATTCTCTATCTCTCTCTTTCTCTCTATCTCTCTCTCTATCTATTCTCTATCTCTCTCTTTCTCTCTATCTCTCTCTATCTATTCTCTATCTCTCTCTCTCTCTCTTTCTCTCTCTATCTCTCTCTCTATCTATTCTCTATCTCTCTCTCTCTCTATCTCTCTCTCTCTATCTATTCTCTATCTCTCTCTCTCTCTATCTCTCTTTCTCTCTCTCTCTATCTCTCTCTCTTTCTCGCTATCTCTGTCTCTCTATCTGTCTCTCTCTTTCTCTCCATCTCTCTGTCTCTCTTTCTCTCTATCTGTCTCTCTCTCTCTCTCTCTCTCTATCTATTTCTATTAAAAATATTTCTAATAAAAAACGAGAGAATTTTCTTTTTCTTTTCCGGGTGTGTGTGTTTGAGAGTTGGTGTCTCGCTGTCCCTCAGACTGTGACATTCTGCCACATCATTCACAGCGAAGGTTGCAGAAGTGTGTCGCTCTCCTAAGACGGTTTTTAATTTCTCATGTTTTGTTCGTTTGGCCGTTAGAATATTCCCAGTAGCAATAAAAAGAGGAAAGTAAAAATAGAGCAAAAACAAGCATACACTGGACACGGAGAGGACGAGGACCACTGCAGTAAGAAACTGGAGAAAAGGAAAAGAAAGCTAGATGGGAATGCATTTTTATTGGTATTTATAAGAAGAGCACTAGAGGATAGATTAGAGTTTTTACTAGACTCTTGGATGGATAGACACTGAAATGCTTCCTGTCTCTAATATTCTGTCTGTGTGTCTGTCTCGCTAAACAGAATACAAATATTAATCCCACACACTTCATTAGACAGGTCGACATTTGTGTTCTTCCCTCTACGTCTATGCTAATGAAGGTCTGCACTATCGATTGATGTGTCTGTGCATGCAGCGGTGTGCAGCATTGATGTCGCTCGCTCAATATTTACACACACTCACACACGGAAACTGTTGAATATGAGGCTACGTCAGATGCCGCGTCAGTAAAGTACATGGTGTATACACAGTCCATGTGCAGTAAGTCCATGTGCAGTAAAGTACATGGTGTATACACAGGAGGACGTGTGTGTGTGTGTGTGTGTGTGTGTGTGTGTGCTGAGAGAAACGACTGTGAAGCATGCTCTTTTCCTCATTGTGCTACAGCCATGGAAATAACCACCTGCTGTTTGTTTTTCTCTCTTTCACTTCTTATAGTTAGTAGTGTAGTTTTATATGTTGTGTGTGTGTGTGTATGTATATATGTGTGTGTATATATGCAGTTTATATATAGAGTTATTCTGACTGGTCACTTGAATTGAGGTTTAATTTAAACCCCAGAAACTCAAGCTACAGCTGGATTTATAAATAATGTAACATCTGCTCGTCTCTCTGTGTCTCTCTCTCTACATTCTCTGTCTCTCCACTCCTCTCTTTGTCTGTCTTTCTCTCTCTGTCTCTCTTTGTCTCTCGTTGTCTCTCCTGCTCTCTTTCTCCGTCTCTCCCCATCTCTCTCTCCGTCTCTCCCTCTCTCTCTCCGTCTCTCCTGCTCTCTCTCTCTCCGTCTCTCGCGCTCTCTCTCCGTCTCTCCCTCTCTCTCTCTCCCCCGCTCTTTCTCTCCGTCTCTCCCGCTCTCTCTGTCTCTCTCTCTGTCTCTCTATCTCCCTCTCACTCCCTCTCCTCTCTCTCTCCCTCCCTCTCTCTCTTTCTCTTTCTCCCTCCCTCTCTCTCCTCTCCCTCTGTCTTTCTACTCCCTCCGTCTGCCCCACTTTCTGTCTGTTTGTTTGTCTGCCTCTCTCTCTCTCTCTCTGCCTGTCTGTCTCTCTTTTTGTCTGTCTGTGTATCTCTCTCTCTCTCTCTCTCTCTGCCTGCCTGCCTGTCTGTCTCTCTGTCTGTCTGTCTGTCTGTATCTCTCTCTCTCTCTCTCTCTCTGCCTGCCTGCCTGTCTGTCTCTCTGTCTGTCTGTCTGTCTGTATCTCTCTCTCTCTCTCTCTCTCTCTGCCTGCCTGCCTGTCTGTCTCTCTTTTTGTCTGTCTGTGTATCTCTCTCTCTGCCTGCCTGCCTGTCTGTCTGTCTGTCTGTCTGTCTGTATCTCTCTCTCTCTCTCTCTCTGCCTGCCTGCCTGTCTGTCTGTCTGTCTGTCTGTCTGTATCTCTCTCTCTCTCTCTCTGCCTGCCTGCCTGTCTGCCTCTCTTTCTCTGTCTTCTCTCTCTGTGTGTCTCTGTCTATCTGTCTTCTCTCTCTGTGCGTCACTGTCTGTCTCTCACTCTTTCTGTCTCTCTTTGTGTCTCTGTCTCTTATTCTCTCTCTCTTTCTCGCTTTCTCTCTCTCTCGGTCAGTCTGTATTTCTCTCTCTGTCTCTTAACTGAGTTAACATCGTTGAGTTTTATCGGTGTGACAGAGCAATTAGAATATTGCCAATAGCTATAAAAAGAGAAAAGAAAAATGAAACAAAAAATAAATATACATAGATAATGAGAGTGTTTTCGTCTCTCTGGACTCTGACTAATACAGTAAACAGTCTCTACTTGCTGGATCTACTGAGCATTAGAGGATAGGTTCAGCCACTCTGTACTGTAGCGTAACATCAGTTTAGAGTCCGCTTCTGTCCCTGTGCGCACACCCTCGTCACCCCAGTCCAGTAAGAGATCACTGCTTAACCTACTGCTCCATGTCTCGGCTTTTATCCCTAGCATTGAGAGCAGCGTGGATTTGTATACTCCCTCAGGCTACAGAATTTGTGAATGACCTGCTAATCCTTTAAATCTAAAGTCTTGTTGTACATCAGATAACTTCTGTTATGAAGTTCCTGCTGCGTTTAGCATACAGTTTTACAGCTGAAGGTCTGGTGTTTTTTAAATGTTCTAATCACATTGCTTCTCTCTGTTCGTAGCCCTTAAACATCAGAACACTTACTGATGATGTGGTAAGATCCTCTTGCTCTTTGATTCTTTGGTGCTGTTATTGACTAACATCATGCTGCGATCTGTTTTGATGAGCCGTGTCTGTTTATTAGCCAAAACTGAGAGTCTGTCTTCTCACTACTAACTGGGCTGTTTATTAAAAAAAGAAGCTTGCAGTATGAAAGCATGGTAGCTAATTAACTAATTTTCATGTAGGCAATGAGGCAGCAGCGCAGATCTGAAAAGCTTTTTATCTAAAATCATACTACAGACTTTTGTCCTTTGTTAACGGTCTTTACTCTTCCACTAACACTGTAGAAGTTGCTCGTAGTAACGCTGTTCTCTTGTAAAGCATGCATTGTGACTGACCTTGAGACCGCATCTAAACGTGCTCCGTGTTGGCCGTTGGTTTAATCTTGCTGAAAGTGTAACAGATTATATTCGGCTCTTACACACTGCACGGATTTGTGTTTGTATTTGAGGTGTTTAGTGGTGTTTGCTATATCAGGAGATAGCAATGTAGAAATTATGAATAGTAAGGAACTTAAGCCCATTTTCAAACTGGGGCGAATTATTGATCAGCAAGTATTTCAAATACATTTCTGGTTCAAAAGTTTTCATCCCCTGAGGGATATTGTCTTAATGAGGACACGGTTCATCTTTGAAGTATTAAAACAGCTCCCGTTTTCTGGACAAAAACCACCTCAGTTGAACTGCCATTGACGAGAAGGTCCGCCTGAAGGAAAGGCTTATGTCTTTGAAGAGTATGAAGAGTAAGGTGCATTCGAAGGATGTTAAAGGTAAGGTAATAGAATTTCATAACTTAGGAATGGGGTGTAAACTTATATTTAAGAGGTTGGACGTCTCTATAAACACTGTTGCTTTAGTAGTGAGGAAGCGAAGGCTGCATCACACCACCCAAACACCCCCAAGGCAAGGCCGTCTATCAAATCTCAATAATCCGTCAAAATGCAATAACAAGATCATGAGGGAAGCCACAGCGAGGCCAACAGTGACTCTGAAGGAGCTACAGAGTACAGTGGCTGAGAGTGGAGTGAAGGTGAACCAGACAACCATTTCAAGAGCTCTGTATAGTTGAGGACTGTATGGGAGGTTGGCTAGAAAGAAACACCATGACGAACCATATGAATGCATAAGTATATGTGTGTTTTGGTGGGATGCAACCAGGATACAGAACTTGGACAAGTTTCAAAGTACTATGTGTGGAGCAAACCTAACGCAGGCCAACTCAATTAACACCATCACTTCGGTGAAATACGGGGGTGGAAGCGTCGTGCTCTGGGGGCGCTTGTCATTCTCAAAACCACAATTGAAGGGAGAATAGAAGAAGCATTATTACAAGAGAGCCTGCTTCAGTCTGCTGTAAAAAAAAAAACAAAAAAAACAAACAAACAAAAAAAACAACCCCAAACAAACACTAAACTTCACCTTTCTGCAGGAAAATTGGACCCACAGTACGAGGCAAAAGAAACATGGGAACGGTTAAGAACAAAAATGTTCTATAGTGGCCAAGTCAAAGTCCTGATCTGAATCCCATCGAGAATCCGTGGCACCGTTTGAAAATTGCAGTCAACAATCAATATCCAAGCAACCTGACGAACTTGGAGCAAATCTGCCAGGAGGAATGGGTGAAAATCTCTCGTAAACAGTGTGCGGAGCTGGTAGGAACTTACCCCAACACACTTAAAGCTTTTACTGCAGCAAAAGGAGCTTCTTCCAAGTACTAATGGGTACTAAATGTGCGTTAAATAGATAAATCAGTACTAAAATTAAATACTTATGCAAGAAGCATTATTCAGTTGCATTTTTTATTTATTTATTTATTTTTTTAAAAAAAAAGATCTGCTGACACATAATGGATTTTTAACTTTAAATGTTGACTTTGCAAGCATATTTGGTTGCAGTAAAAATACTAGCTAGATCTGTGTGTCATTTGTAATCCAGATGAATCTGATGACCTTTGATGGGTTGAATGTTTTCGCAAGGCATTGTAAATGGTCTGCACTTATATAGCGCTTTTATCCGAAGCGCTTTACACTGTGTATCATTCACACACACTCTCGCACTCCAGTGGTAGCAGAGCTGCCATGCAAGGCGCTAACTTGCCATCGGGGGAAACTTGGGGTTCAGAGTCTTAGCCAAGGACACTTCGGCATGTGGAGTCACGTGGTCCGGGAATCGAACCGCCAACCCTACGATCAGTGGACAACCCGCTCTACCACCTGAGCCACAGCCGCCACATTGTATCTGAGATTTATGTTTTGAGATTACTTCTGAGAACATTAAGACGAATACCATGTATACAAGTTACATTTATCAGCTTGAAGATTATGAAGGGAAATATAAATTAAAAAAATCAGAAGCTAGTACTGATGCTGGAAACGAGTCCTATCCTATCCTATCCTGCTACGCAACACATTTTCTGTGTAATTGTGTTGGTAAATGAAAAACATTTAAATTAGTCTCATTACCAGTGCAGTGTACGCCAGGTGTGGCTGTTCGCTCCAGCAGGTTATTAGTAGTTAGCGAAATTAGCGTTTGCATAAAAATTTAATTCAAACAGTGGGCTATTTCAGCTTGCTAATATATTAAGTGAATAATTTGCGTGCATGTAATAGTTGACTATTAACTTTGACTTTCAGAAGTACGTATATGAAGCAAGTTTGAGCTCCACTGCCCAGGACTGATGAAACGAGTTTCCTTTAGCATAGCAGGGAATAAACAGGACTTGATGATGGTGATGGAAAAATTCTCCCAGCAGATGCACTAAAGGCTGAGCAGTAGATTGTTAAAAAGCTCCAGATTTAAATATGCAACTTCTGGAGAGCTCCTCAATTGACTGGTCTGCATGTTAATGGATGACAATGCTCTCGGGCATCCAAATGTTGAATGGGGCATTTCAGTCTTTTATGCTTTTATAGGCAAATAGCTAGTGACTCATCGTTCTCTTTATTAAGGGAACATGGTATAGCCGTCGCTAGACTGAAGGGGGTTAGATAAAATTAATTCAGAGGATAAATTTGAATGCAGAGATGAACTCCCATAAAAATGTGGAAGAAAGTGACTATAAAAGCTTTCTGTGTATGGTTGTACTTAATTTTTAATCCACTTGAATATTGAACTAAATTATAAGTTAACAAACGCATTGAAATAAGCCAACGTGACTCACATTTTCACTGGGACTATTCTGCAAGGGTGAAGAGTTAGACAACAAATGTAGCAGAGACAATTCCAGCTTTATATTACGAGAAACCCCAACATTTGTATGTTTCCGGTACGTATCTGACGATCAGCGTCTACTAAGCACTGTGTAACGGGGCTCAATATTCTCTCTTCGCCTACAAATTCCAACATGTAGACCTAGGCTTTCTAGAATTAATTAACATCCAAGGCAGTGAGTTCCATTATTTTTAGTTGTACTTTTACGTTAGGGCTGGGCGATGTGACACAAATATCATATCACGATATATGATTTAGCCGACAAACTGTCTACAAAACAGTAGTAATATTAACAAAAGAAGAAACTCTTCTTTAATGCCTACAAAGACAAAAGTTTAAATAAAAAAAAAAAAGATGTCGAATCAATGGCATCCATTCAGTACCATTTAAATTGTAATTATAAAAAAATACACCATACTGCTGATATCTCAGAAAAGTGCACTGCGTAATCATTTATTACGATATCGATAAATGGCGTCAGCATGCTGTCAGGGACTTTCTCGTTTACCGCTGTTGTTTTGTTGTGTCCTTCGTGTGGAGCAGGAGGCCTTGTTTTCAAGTGGTGTATCAAACCTGCAGTGAGGTCAGCCTCTGATGTCGGACGAGGAGGCCTGGGGTTCGGTCGGCATTCCAATTTATCTTAAAGGTGTTCAGTGGGGTTGATGTTAGGGCTCTGTGCAGGACACTCGTTCTTCAGTTCCAACCTTGATAAACCGGGTCTTCAAGAACCTCGCTTTGTGTGCATGCTGAAACATGAAGGGAAATACTTCAGAATTTCTAAGCATACAAAAACTTTATTGATAATTGTGTGCTTCCATCTTTGTGGTAACAGTTTGGAGGAACACACGTACTGTCGGTGTGGTGGTCAGGTGTCCACAAACATTTGGTCATAAAGTGTATATCCATTTCTGGTATACAGTGCCTTGTGAAAGTATTGACCCCCCTAAGAGGTGAGGACAAAAAAAAAAAAAGTAGTTGCGAACAATTTTTATTGTGAGACAAAGAATAATTGAGGGGGAAAATAGGGAAGTCTTGAGTGTACTATAATCTTGAGTACACTTAAGGGCGGTGGTAGCTCAGTGATTTAAGACGTTGGGCTACTGATTGGAAGGTAGTGCGTTCAAATTCCAGCAATATATTTTGTAATAAAGTTCAGCAATATTTGACGTTTTCATTCAGTATAAATTTTAAAAACGGCCCAAAAGCTGCTGCCCAATTTGGTTATCGGTATCGGCAAAATCCACCATCGGTTGTTCTCTAGACCAGAGCACCTTCTTTCATGTTTTTGAGAAGTCTGCCACATGCTGTTTGGCGTACTCTAATTTTCTTATTTTGTACTTTAATAAGCAATGGCTTTTTTTTCTGGCCACTCTTCCATAAAGTCCTGCTCTGTGGAGTGTACAGCTTAAAGTGGTCCTATAAAACCGGTCAGGTTTGTAACAGTGCCATATTCTTTCCATTTTGTTATTATGGATTTAATGGTGCTCTGTGGATGTTCAAAGTTTGGGATATTTTTATTTTTATAATCCATCATTGATCTATATTTCTCCACAACTTTGTCTCTGACCTTTTTGGAGAACTCCTTGGTGTTCATGTTGCTTGTTTAGTGGTGTTGCAGACTCCAGGGCCTTTCAGAACAGGTATATGAAATGGTTGTGAATACTTCTATGTGGCTTTCCCCACTCAAGTACATAGCAGCCCGGTCTTCTCTGACTGAAAATAACTGTCCGCGAGTGCTGCCTAGATGGTCCGATGTTATTAGAATTGAGAAGGCAGTTCATTTAATCTACTTATCGATGAAATTGTCAAACAAGTTTTAAATTGGAAATCCACTGAAATTTAGCATTGCAATCATCCTCTTCCTTTCTTTAATTCCACACCCACTGAGTCATCTTTTTTATTATTTTTTTTTATTCTGTGCTCTGTCTTCTTGTTCTTTGTTCTAAAATTTTCTTGTTTTTGTACAAAACGTGCGGTTTCTTTCGTGGTATCGATTGGCAAATGTGTTTTTGTTTGTCTTGGGTTGCTATTGATTCACGTAGACTTTTAATGCCAGAGGGAGAGTAGTCACTCGAATAGGATAATCAGCTTTATTATGTGTTCAGCTCAGCATGAACACACACTGGAGCCAGACACTTTTACATTGTCAGATGGATAGATAGCCATACATGCATATACAGGGCTGGATGAATAGCCCGTTATGGTATGAAGTAAGGTCTATTACCTTAAAGAGTTTACCCCACCTTTCTCTGAAAATGCTCTTTAGAATTTCTAACTCCATCTGGATATCGGGGGAAAAATCCCACCCGCCTGGCATGAAGCAGAAATAATACCTATTCCAAAGCCAGGAAAAGACCCCGTAAACTACCGTCCTATAGCTTTAACCAGTTGTTTATGCAAAACAGTGGAGAGGATGGCCAGTGATCACCTGTGCGGCTGTGGCTCAGGTGGTAGAGCGGGTTGTCCACTAATCATAGGGTTGGCGGTTCGATTCCTGGCCCACATGACTCCACATGCCAAAGTGTCCCTGGGCAAGACACTGAACCCCAAGTTGCTCCCAATGGGAAATTAGCGCCTTGCTGCTCTGCTACCATTGGGGTGTGTGAGAGAGAGAGCGAATGGGTGAATGAGACTCAGTGTAAAGCGCTTTGGAACCGCTAAGGCTATATAAGTGCAGACCATTTACCATTTACCTGGTCTGGATACTGTAATTTAAACACCATGTAAGTAACGCCCAATGTGGTTTAAGGAAAGGTCGAAGCACTACAGAACACGTTTTAGCTGTCGTCTTTGATTTGGAGAAAGCTTATGACACGACATGAAAACATAGTGTTTTAAAGGATCTGTACCAGATGAATTTTTTTAGAGGTCGACTGCCAATCTTCATTGAACGCTTGTCAAACAGACTTTTTAGAGTTAAAATAGCAAATGCCTCGTCTAACTTACGTAAACAAGAACTTGGAGTACCTCAAGGAAGTATCCGATCAGTAACCCGCTTCAATATAAACATAAATAGCTTTGCAAGAGTCCTTGTTTCTGATGTCGTCTGTAGTTTATATGTAGATGATATCTGCATTTGCTGCAAGTACATTCAACTGAAGATAAACAAAACGCACTCCTGGTCACCACAGAACGGTTTCAGGTTCTCACAAACAAACACCACCTGTATGCATTTCTGTCGGTTTCGTTCGCTACGCAATGAACCAGAACCGGTTTAGGATGGAGTCCCCATTAAATTTGTTAGAGATGAGTTTCTTGGTATCAATTTCAACAATAAAAAACCCAGCTTATTCAGCACTCAGTTCAGTTTTCCCACTCCAGCTTTCAACAATATATGGAAATAACCCCCCAAGTTTCATTCATCCGTTTGGCCTACATATAAACCCCATCTGGAGAACTTGAAAGTGGATTTAAACATTGGATCTCAAAGTCTGAAATCCATCTGGATTTAACAAGGAACCAAAAATCCAAAACTCAGCCGAATTATTTCCATCAACAATTTCTGGACTTGAGAGCCGTATATACCCACTTCACATCCCAGTATGCACAGATGGATCTAAATCTGGAAATAAAGGGGCAGCAGCTTCTCCGACAAACCAACTGTGTCAAGATTAACGCATCCCCGACCGAAGTTCAGTTTTCACTGCAGAGGCGAACGCTCTACTCCTGGCACTGAAGTTTATTAAGACTGCTTCGCGAAAGCATTTTTTAATATTAACTGCTTCAAAATCGTGTCTTGAGGCGTTGCAAGCTTCTAAAACTGATCACTCAACAATCGTGAAGATTTTAATCAAACTGTCATCTCTTGAAGCAAAGAGATTTAATATTATTTTCTGCTGTGTACCAGAGAAGCACTGAATCTACTGAATACCTTCCACAGATCCGAAACCCACTCCATGTATATATCAAAAGCAAATGGCAGTCTGAGTGGGATCAATGTTTAAACAACCAATTACGGGAAATAAAACCTGTTGTGTTCCCTTTTAATAATCGCCGGGATCAAGTTATTTACACACGATGTCGGATAGGACTTACAAGACTCACACACCGATTTTTACTATCAGGGGAAAATCCACCAAAGTGCTCATCTCGTCAGAACCCACTATCCATTAAACATCTTTTACTGGACTGTCATACCTCTACACATCTGAGGGAAATATTATTCAGCTGATAGTTTTGAAAAGGTTTTTAATCAAGTGAATCCAAACCATTAGGTTTAAAGTTTTTAGGAAAAATGAATCTTAAACATCTCATTTAATTCTTATTTAAATAACTAAACCTGGCTCTCGCCATGAATGCAGCCATAGAAGCTGGCATGGTAAAAAAACAAAACAAAAAAAACAAAACAGAACAAAAGGAAAGAAAGTATGAAGTAAGGCTGTGTTGCAGGTAGATGAGCGTAGATATGGGTATTGGATGAGCGTTGGGTAACCATTTCTAGGGTGTGTTTGATGTGCGGTGGAAATGGAGGGATTTTTGGGGGAATATGGAACAGAATGGTTGAACATGGTGGATTTGTTTCAGAGGTGCAGGCAGAATTACTTAAGAGCTGCCTGATGGAGTGGATGGAAGGAATAAAAGGATATGGAGCCATTAGTAGTAACATCAAAGACTCTGAGAAAGAAAGAGGAGGATATTGTGGGCGAGTGAGCCGCAGACGTGCAAACACCTAAACAGCCCTGAAATGCACTTCATCTTTTCTGAGCAGCCCGTATTATGTGTGCTCTGATGCCTGCTGCTCTTATCAAGGCGCTGACTCTCCATATTTATTTACTTATCTATTCCCTGGTAATGAGGTCTGAATAGCAAATACACCGTCCTTCGGCGTCGGACCAAACCGCGTGATTAAACTGATCCTCGCCATCAGTCAAAGTTGTGATATGAGCTTTAGGGCAGCTGCAAACCAAATTAAGCTGTCGAGACTGACGATTGTGTCGCCTGGCATCCCACACCACACTCCCCAGCTTTTGCGTTGTGCTATGTAAACACCTCTTAAATTTTATATTTTGCTTCTTCGTATACGTTATATTAATTTCACAACTCCAACACATCTCACCAGCGCACAATAGGTGGGCTTTGTGAAAATATCCTGGACGATAAGTGTTGATAAGTTAAGCTTCTCAGAAAGATAAGGGTTATTAGCATAAAAAAAAAAAAACCCCTTCACCACCTCGGAATAACATCTCACCTACCTGCAGGTGCATGTGGGAAACCAAGAAAACAGCAAACAGCTTGCTGACAAATCTAATCCAATTAGGAAATCATTATCTCTGTGATGTGGGCATCTGCCCTGTCAGTATAAATCAATCCAGGGTTACAAGGTTACACTGTACATGCACCGGGTCTGTGTCAGCCATGCCATTTCAAACATTTTACTGGTTTTGTAACCCGTGGAGCTTTGATTAAACTTTGCCACGGCTTATGTGTGAGGTTGAAGAGGAAATTACCTGATCCGTAACGTAGACGCTGTACCGTTAACAACTTCAGTGATGCCATTGTATCTTTACTAATCAAACGGTATGTCCTGCTGGGACTGGGATTTTCATAAGGGTGTAACAATGCATTGCGATGCACACACAATGGAAATCAGCCTTCTGTTAATTATGCTTCGAATGCAGTTTGAACACCAGAGTTCCCAATCTGTGCAACCCATAGAGTTCAAATATATAGAGCACGCAGGTCACATGGTCTTTCGTGGAGAGCCCGCACCATTACCGGGTCTCGTCTGCTGTTGTGAAGTGACCGATAGCCCGATACCGCCGGATCACGACGGCTGACGGGCATTATAGGTTATTTATGGTTACACAACGATGTTATAACCGTTAAAAGGCTCTATTCAGGAGCTTTCAAACTACACCAGACCTGCGGCGCTGTAGTTTGAAGTGCCCGAGAGAGTTCGTTTCCTCCGGGTCACAGACTTTGTTAATTCAGTCACATTTTTGTGAGTCTTTTATACCTTAATTTATTTATTTTTAAGATATGGTGAACATTTTGTTTACAATATTAAACCTCTCTTTGTAGTATCTTTTTTTTGCATTTATTCAGTTTTATACAGAAAAAATGCACATTGTTTTGAATTGTCTTTTTAGTCATGTTTTTTTTCTTCATGAAAATTTTGTTCAAAATGGTCACACCCCTAGAATATAATTATGCTCAAGGCAGGTTAACATAATCAGAGTATGAGCCAAGTTTAAAAAACAAAACAAAAAAGAGACCCCTTTGCTTCAACAGGTAATAACTGACATGTCTTGGCTTTCTTTTTTCCCTCCAGATGGACCGATTTGCGAGTATTCGTATCCCGGGCAGTAAGAAGGAGAGGACCCAGCTTTCCCACATGACCAAGCAGTCCTCCTGTGATTGGTCTACCTCTTCTGAGTTTGAGGATCTCTCCTCCAGGATCACTTCGGAGAAGGAGATTCTTGCTCTCTTTGAGAAAATGATGGTAAGCCTTGTTGTACAAGTCCAATTCGATGCCCTTGTAGAAGAAAGGTGCTGTAACGTTGTGTTTCCCGTGCTACTGTTTGCAGACTGCCATACGGTCCACGTTTTTTTTTTTCAGTAACACTGAACACTGGTACAGCTGTGCTAAGACCTGGAACACTGGCCTCCCTGCTGCTGTGACTCAAGGGGGTGTGTTTGAAGTCGCAAGTCTTTGTAGCTCAAAGGTGTTTTTGAATCCTGTGTTCCTAACTATACTGAGTAGTCTCTCATACTCTTTCGCCCAAAGTTTGTGAACACCTGACCATCACATCATGTGTGTTCTTCGCTAAACTGTTTCCACACAGATGGAAGTGCACAGTTGTATAGGAAGTGTTTGTATGCTGTAGCATTATGATTTCCCTGCAGTGGAATTGAGAGGCCCAAACCTGTTCCAGCATGACGATGCCCCTGTACTCAAAGCGAGCTCCATGAAGACATGGTGTGCCAGAGTTGGACTGGAAGAACTTGAGTGTCGTGCACGGAGCCCTGACCTCAACCTCACTGAACACCTGTGGGATGACCAACTTTGCACCAGGATGTCTTGCTGGACATCACAAATTCCCACAGCCATCCTCCAAAATCTAATGGAAAGCCTTCCCAGAAGAGTAGAGGTTATTATTACAGCAACGGGGGAACAATCAGTGTTAATGCCCTTGGTTTTGGATTGAGATTTTCAGTGGTCAGGTGACCACATACTGTACTTATAGCCACCTAGTGTACCTGCATCTAGGAACTTACCAAATGCTGCTTTGAATTCTTTAACCTGGATTAAATCGGTCAAGAAAAGCTGTCTTAAAGCAGCAGAGTGAGCGAGCGAGTGTTTTCATGTACATGATGTCTGTGCAGATGCATTGGTGTTAGTGTATCACTGTGAAAAATGTTGGTGTGCCTACGATTAGTGTGTATCTTTAAAAAAAAAAAAAAAAATCCCTGTAACCCCTCCTGATTTGAGATACAGAGGAAACTCGAGGAGAGAGTGTGGGCTTGATCAAGTTTAAATGTTTATTGCATCTTAGTATTATATGACACACAGCACACTTTATGATGCGGTTTGTTGAATGTATTGTTCGATACACAGAGGTGTAAAGTATTTTTCTGTGGATGCTCCCCATGATTGTGTAGTGTCACAGGAGAGAGAATAATGTCACCCTATCCACACAGAAAGCTCTGCCATTCATTCATTCATTTATCTTTAGTAACCGCAGGTTAGTATTGAGGTGGGTGCAGAGCCTATCCGGAGCGCTGGGGGGTGTGGAAGGAATTCACCCTCGATGGGACAGCAGTCTATCACATGGCACATTTCACACACTCGCACCTTATCGTAATTTACCTAACCCAGTTCCCCTACTGTCAAGTTTTTGGGAGGTGGGAGGAAACCTGGAGAATCCAGCCTCCATGGCTATGGAGAGAACGTGCTCAGTAATCCGAACTCTGTATCGAACCGCTGACCCTGGAGCTATGAGGCTGCAACGCTACCCTCTGCACCATCGAGCACTGCCAAAAACATCAAGCATCCAGTAGTGCAGGACCAATCTAGTGTCTATTGAAGAACATAATGACTGATTTAGTCATGGCCAAGCAATGATTAATGCTCTAGTACCGCTGCCGGTTTACTACCTTTGCAAATCACTTCAGTCCAGTTCCACATGGCCGAGAACACTCTCTTCCTAGCCAGCATTTTGTTTACATGTTGTTCGAGGCATCTAGCACTTGTGGGTTAGTAAAGTCATAGGGGTTAGGACACTAATGGAAATAATGTCAAAGGGAATAGCAGCATGCAGTTTGTTAGCAAAGTTTGTGCCACATTGTTGGAACTTAGCTGCCCACGCTACAAGTAAACTCGCTGCTAATTCACATGCACGATGACATGTTGAAGCAAAACTGCTTAGAATTCTGGAGATAGCATCAATAGAGGGCACAGTTTACTGGGGTAAATGTTAATGAGATAACGTTTAACACCCCTATATTGGAGTTGTGTAATTGCCCCACAGTATTAGGATACTGATTAGCATTACAGCTTGCTGTTTTTTTTTTTTTTTTTTTTTAAACTTTTGTCTTCATTATAAAAGCAGCAAAAGTTCAGTTTGTGCACTGTGACTTTTAAAATTTTTTTTATTTTTTATTATGTGTTAGTATCCACCATGCCTCGGGTTGGTACCAGGCCATGAATCGTTTACCAGCCTGCAGCAGTCTTTTTCTTCTCCTCTGCAGCAAACAGCATTGAGAGCAGTAGGTTCCTTGTGGGGGAGAATGAAAAAACGGCTTTTTAACCCGAGGCAGTAAAATAAAACAGGATCAAGAAACAAGCCCACTCTCACACACTAATGCGCCTCTACATCTCCAAATTCAGAATCGTCGTGTATTACAGTGAGGTCACGAATGTTTGAGCTGAGATCAAGATGTTAGGTTTTTGTTTTTGCTATTTAATATACTTCCACTGCAAACAGTCCCCTCCTAAAGTATTGGAACAGCAAGACAGTGACCCAAACAGCACTGCTAACACAACAGATGACTTCATCAGCGGGGGGAAAAAAGTGGAAGGTTTTAGACTGGCAAAGTCAGTCACCAGACCTTAACCTCCTGAAGATGCAGTTATTATGCAGTTATTGCAAGCAAAGGATTTGCAACCAAATATTAAGTGTTGTTTGCTTTTAATTTACTTCAAGGCTATCTGTTCCTATACTTTTTCTCACCTAAAAATTGGGCTGCCTGCCACCAAGGGTGATATATTCAAGTTATTTAACACATCTCGAAGCAAATATCAGGAAATGAAAGCTGGGATCCTGATCCGTCGTCTCGTACTCGTCTTTCGATCTCAAACCCGGATGTCTTCGGTGTGTTGCGAAAACCCAGTCCAGATTGTTGCAGGACGACCTGAAAGCAGCAGGAACAAGAGTTACACACAAAACAACTAATGAACTGCACCACAGTCCTTTCCATTCCTACACCCCACGCACACAAAAGGCACTGAGATGCGTGTCTTAAAAACAGTTAGATAAATCAGACCTCTTTTGGAACAATGTATTCTGTATACAGAAATAGAACTCTGGCAATATTTCAGCTTGTCATGTCTGGAGAGAGAAGGGTAATGCGTACGATCTCATGAACACTATACCAACAGTGAAGTATGGAGACGGGAGCATCATGATATGGAGCTGTAAACACTACTAATGATCATTTGTGCTGAATGGATGCTTTTTCCCAGCGAATATTTTTTTAAAGCATATCTTTGTTTATGCTTATGAATACATACCTTTTAGTTCATATTTATATGTATAAAGTCTAAGGGCATTCTGTGTGTAAAATTAAAGTGGACATATGCACTGGAAGTATATTAAATATCAGTTGAGTACTTTATTTTCCCTTACTGCCTATGAGCTGGTGTATTTGTGTTCACCGCACCAAGGAACCTACAAAACGCCTCTAAAACACCAATTTTGATGGCGTGAGCATTTTAACACTGACTTCAAATCTGGTTTGGAAATTGAGCTTGGCTAAGTTTTGAGTCAGTAAGTCTTTACTTTAAACCCAGTCAGTTAGGTGGAATTAATTGGCCGTGTATTACCGAAATTAATTGCTCAGAGACGTTGTTAAATGCCCACTTTGTTAGGACTCAACTTTTATTCCAAAACACCAAAATGTGAAACCCCATCTGTCTTCTCAGGCACAAGGAGGGGAGCAAAATATTGATGGAGAGAGAGTTGTAGATATAGATAGAGCTATATAGAGCTGGATATATAGAGAAAGATGCTTGGCAAAAGTATCGTAAATTACACAGAGAAAGCACCATGTGACCTTGTTCTGAAATGACAAACACACTGCAGAGCACTAGGGCGCATTAATTACTTTGTTGATATTCTCTTTCTTTTTGGAAATATTTTTGGGAATTTCTGTTCTTGCATCACATTGTCTTTTTAAGAACAAACCGAGGACTTCACTTTCGTTATGTGTTTCAGTCGTGCCACACTGGAATGCAATCACTGTCCAATCGAAGCCCTAATCAGAGAAGGTGAGAAGGACCAGAGTCGTTTTCCATGAGGCATGACCCTGCATATAAAGGAATGCTTCATTCCTGCCGCATTGTTTGTTGAACCCTTAATCATCAAGCTTTTCAAAACTTCTACTAAAACATGCTCAAAGTGTTAATATGATTTTAAAAATACTTACAGCTCACACTGGGACACTATGGGAGATGTTCTCAAATTTCATCTGATTATGGCACACGGCCCTGGCGAGTGTGAGGGCGTCGAGCACGTTCGTAGTTGAGTTCGTCACATCGCAGAGCCCAGGTTTATGTGACAGGAAGATCAGTGTTCATACTACACAGTCCTGCAAGCGAGGGTTGCGATTCATGAACGTGCCAGGTGTAGTGACGGGGCCAACAGCGATAATTGGTGCATTTCCCATGCTCTGTGCATCTTCCTCTGTGCCACACTGACCCAAGCCTCCATCAAGGCGCAGGCGCATCCATCCACCCACCCTCAAGCCCATGTCAAATCTCAAACCACTTCCCTTATCTAGATCATAAAGGGAAATAAATCACTAGGACGGCAGCACAGAAATCCAGTTACGAGGCTCAAAAGATTATTTTGAACGGCCTCTCTGTTCCTTCCTACTTTGTTATTAACCTATATATTGTTTGCTTGTGATACGCCGTGCAATTCCCTTTACTTTGCAAATCTGCTGAACAGTGTTGAAGTCATAAGGATGCACTGTTTCTCTCTGACAGTGGTGCGTATTGGCTCGGTGCAGAGAAAGTGTTACCCATAAATTGGTGTCAGGAAATAAAAGTCGGGTAGAATAATAACTGCAGCGCTAGAAGCTGGTAAAGACTGTTATGCAGTCTTCATGTAATAATAAAACACCCTGTTAGAGTAACTATTCAGAAGTTCTTCAGCGGTGTTTAATGTTGAGTTTGATCAATGAACTTTGCCCTGAGTAGCATTTATCAAATAAGGAACATAGATTTTTTTTAATTTTTTTTGTGGTGTCTATTAATGATTTTCCTCATGCATGTTGTGCTTTGGTTTGCTTTGAATCTTGGTATTATTATCAGCAGGACTCCGGCTTTGATCGCCGCTTTAGCGATGGAGCTTGCATCACCTTATTTTTCTCTCCTGCGTTCATTGTTTTCATCTCCCCTTTTATCAAGTTGCCTCTTGGCAGGAGTTGAAGCTGCATCCTATGGAGGAATGTAGGCGAGAAAACAAGTGTTTTTTGAGTGCTTAGTTATTTACATTTAAAGGTAGAAAACCCGTGCGTTTAATTTAAACGTTGCTGACTGCAGTACAAGTGTACACACAGGACTAAGAATTAGTGGGCGGTCTGCGTGTCCTGCCACCGCTCGCACTCATTACACAGACCTTACTTAATCTCTATTAACATTAACATTAAATATTTACTTTGAACTGATGAAAACAGATTTTAGTGTGCTTCAAAGTACCTTACATTTACCCTTTTCTCCACGCTCGCTCTGTGCCTTTCTAGGAGGATATGAACTTGAACGAAGATAAGAGAGCTCCACTCAGAGAGAAGGACCTGAGCAAAAAGAGAGAGATGGTCCTTCAGTATATTGTTACAGCGGCTAAAACAGTAAGTCTGTCAAAAAGCACACACACAAACCATGCGGTTCAAGTGTTTTGGAATGCACTGCGTTAATAACTCAAACAATACGGATGATTTACCCTTTCTAGTCCAAGTGACAAGTTTCAAGATTCAAAGGTCTGTTTGTCTCACATGCGAATTTGTAGCTGGTAGAAAGGTGCAGTGAAATCAGATTTGGGAACTCTAAAGACTGTGCATAACAAACGGTAAATAGACTATACTGTCAACATACGATGGGTTAAAGGGAAGGGGAGTGCAAGACGTCTCAAGATTCAGCGTGATGTGCAAGCTGAGATGCTTTTCTGCTCATCACGGTTGTAACGAGTGGATATTTAAGTTACTGGACCCTTCTTATCACCTTAAACCGGTCTGGCCATTCTCCTCTGATGACATGCAAGACAAGAGCAAGGTATACTTGTATGTAAGTATGTACATATGTATATACACTGAAGTGTCCAGTGCATGTACGAGATGTATGAGCTATAAACTGCAACATTTCTCTCATCATTTGTGTTTTTTTTTAAATAAAATAATTCATCATGCTCATCCCATTGACTTTAAACCTATTTATCTATGTGGAATCTCTATGAAAGTATCATTGTGGCCGTGGTCTCGACTTAAAGTATTAGAGGTAAGTCTCTGTTGACCCCTTGCTGACCCTAATTCTGATGTGTGTTTCTAATCTAAAATCTAATTCTAGCTCCTCTAGCTTTTATGCTATAACCTACTTAAATACTAGTGATGCACCGAAAGGGAAAATTCTGGGCCGTGTTTTTATTTATTTATTTTTTTGTATAATTGTGTTAATATTAGACTTTTTAGTTCATGTCATGAATTTAATGAATCTGAATTGAAAAACTACAAATCAACAAAACGATCACACTTTTTTATTGAAATGAACACGCTGAAACTAAAACAATATTGAATATTATTCTTCATTCAGTTTATACAATTATTCACATAATGTAAGGTTAGCTATTATGATATGCAAAACTGCAGTCAGGTAATGAACTTGGCAGCTCTAGGCTAGCATCCTGCAAATACAAAAAGTTTAAATATGCTACACGGTCATTTTCATGAAGACAACAGGTGAAACTCTGCATATTGAACGGGATTTTAGTTGTGTGTTCAGTTTGTGTATCAAACCTGTCGTGGAAAAGTTCTTCAGCGCCGTACCCCCTCTTGAAATTTCCGCTGAACAAACACTGCAGATGGCAAATTTGATGTCCTTATCAGAAACTTTGAAGTGTTTCCAAACCGCCGACATGATCTCCCTTTGGCGGGTAGCGCCGTGATAACCGTCGGCTAGATCGAGAGTGAAATCTGAGCGCTGAGCACTGAGGGGCAGGGCGGGCACGGCGGCATATATTTCCAACTCATATCTTCAGCCTTTTTTCTCTCTCTCTCGGCCAAAAACCGAAAATGCCCTTTTCGCTGGCTGAAATTTCAGTGCATCCCTATTAAATACCGATTAGGGCTGTCAGATTTCTTTGTAGATTAATATCAAAGGCATTGGGATAGATCCTGTTATTTTATATATTCACAGGCAGATCAGACGCTAGCAGCACTGTTACGCTATACATTTGTAACGAATAGATCACAGAAGGTAAAAATTGTTGCCTTGGAAAGGACTTCCATTTCTTACATGGTTAGGTCCATATACAAATCATCCTCTTTAAGGCACTTCTGCATAGAGAGTGCGCAGATCAGCTTCTGTATCGTATATGTATGTACACTCACTGGAAGGGCCACGTCTACTCTCAGAACAGCCTCAATTCTTCATGACGTGGAGTTGGAAGCCTTCGTTTGAGATTCTGGTCCACGCTGACATGATTTCATCACCTAACCCTTGCAGATTTGTCAGCTGCACATCTCCTGTTCTACCACATCCCAAAGGTGTTCTATTGGATTCAGATCTGGTGAGCGTGGAGGCCACTGAAGTACTCACTGAACTCATCGTCATGTTCATTGAACCAGTTTGAGACGACTTGTGATTTGTGACGTGCTGCGTTATCATGCTGGAAGTCGTATAGAGTGGGTAGATTGTGGCCCTAACACCTGCATGTCACAGCAGAAACGGGTATTCCTGAAACCTGGTGACGTTTGTGTAATCTTCAAATGCCCATTTTCGGTGACCCTGTGGCCACTGTGGCCTCATGTTCCTGTTCTTCGTTGACGGGAGTGAAACCCAAAGTGCTGTTGTAGCCCATTTGCGTGAAGGCTGAGATGCTTTTCTGCTCACCACAGTTGTAAAGAGTGGTTACTGTAGCATTCTTGTTGGCCAGACAAGCCATTGTCCCCTGACCTCTCCCATCAAGAAGCTGTTTCTGCCTAAAAACCTGCTGCTCACTGGATGTTTTTTGTTTTGCACCCCGTTCTGTGTACGCTCTGTAGATTATTGCACATATACACAAACTGAAGTGCACATCTGGCACCAACAAGTACATGCGTCATGGCTAAAGTCACCGAGATCACTGAGATTTTCCCCATTCTGACTTTTGATGTGAACATGAATTGAAGTGCTTGACCTGTATCTACATCATTTTATGCATGGCATGTCTGCCACGTGATTGGATAATTGCACGGATATGAAGGTGCACAGGCGTTCCTAATAAAGCGTATGGAGTATAAAGAACAGGACACCTTGTTAATTTGAATGAAACCGATTAATACTTTTTCCTCTTAGGCGATGGAAAGAATTGATAAATTACCACTAATAAGGCAACATCATAAACAAGCTGCTTCAATTAAATAAAAACAGCAGGGCGATTAGAAAGTCTCGAGAAACTTTTAATTAATTTAAGAAATGAGGAATCTGGAAAATAGTCTGCAGAGCCATTAGGTCGACCATCTCAGCCTGTGTTTTGGGAGCTGGCCAGACCAAGTTTTACTGGGGGTTTTATAAGAGATTAATAAAGTTAACATAAAATGAATGTTTATCTTAAATCAGGAGCGCCAGGAGCCTAAAACAGCTGTTACTGCTCACCTCAGTACGTGTTGAGAGA
The DNA here is from genome assembly GCF_023375685.1 of Ictalurus furcatus. Classification (NCBI taxonomy): domain Eukaryota; kingdom Metazoa; phylum Chordata; class Actinopteri; order Siluriformes; family Ictaluridae; genus Ictalurus; species Ictalurus furcatus. The sequence continues at coordinate 8,627,569 of NC_071264.1, read as the reverse complement.
TACATTGTCTGGATTTGCCAGCTAACAGTTAACTTATCTGGTAAAGGAGAGTACTCTCTCAACTCGTCTACTCACCATGCCCTCTGTGAATATGGTATTAATGATGGAGCATCATAAATGGCTTACTGTTACTTGTTAAATGGTAACACAGCAGTCCAAGGCTTGTATTTCTTTACTCCTGCATTCTCTTCGGAGCATAATTGTAAGAGAAAATCAATTTTCACATATTACATTACACTGTGATTTTACCAATACTTGTCCTTAATTATTAAAGCAATTTATAATCCGAGTCCAGTTGATGGTGTTATGGCCGTAGAGCAAGTTAAGTGCATTTAACAGTATTAAATTAAATAAAATTGAAATGGTATTTGGGATTGTACAAGACTTCTGAGGTACCAGTTTCAGGCACTAAAACATCAATAAGGATCAAATACAGGCACACATACATATTATTAACGTGCATTTTGCCCAGAGAGATAATGGTCACCAAATGCAATACTTGGTAGTGTCTCTGGGGATCCCAGTCCTAATTATTGTAATTTTTAAATGGTTAAAAAAGGGCTATTTTAATTACCTCCATTATTACCGTGTAGCCATTTTCTCAATGGGAAATTCGGCCCAATAATGAGAAGCGTGTAAATTGTCTGTAGATGAGTAATTTGATTAATCAGAATCAGCAGAACATCATGTGTGTTGTGTCTCTGATAACGCATCCACAACTACTACCCAGCTAGCAACAGATCTGGGGCGGTTCGGGCTGGTTCTTGGCCCGTTACACATTTGGCCAGAGTTTTGCTGACTGTCTTCACTGTTGTGTTTGGAAGACTGAAATGTGGAACCTGATTAAAATGTTTTGCTGAAGACTCTGGGCACGTCTCAGTTATGTGTGACTTTTTAACTTTGACTCGAGGCCTGTTGTTTTTTTAATTTATTTTTTTATTTTTTTATTTTTTTCTTTCTTCTTTTCCTGCTGACTTGCGTCTAGCACCAGTGTCTGAAAATTCACTCAGAATTGATGTTTTGTGTATTGTAAATTCAATATTGTAATATTTGAGGCCAGTATTAAATATATAAATATAACACTATTAATTACTAAAAGGAGACAGTATTTTAATTGGAGACATTGCTTATCCTCAGGACCAAAGTTTTATGGATAAAACTATGAACGACTTGGTGAGCTGTAGGGATAGCAGACGAGTGCTTGCTCAGCGTATCCTTCAAACCACTTGCTACCCGTCTCTGAGTATGAATAACTTTCCTCACGTAGATATCGAGTTGCCAGCTGTGAACACAGCCCACTGTAAACTCCTATTCAAGTCAACTAATTTATTTGTTTGTTTGTTTGTTGCTCATCATAGTTTTTTTTTCTTTTCTTTTTTCTTATCAAAAATTCATTGCTTTAAGTCATTTTGTTGACTTTTCTTGACACTAGATTTAATATTCAACATTAGGGATGTTTACAATAGCAGTAATAATGGCACCTTCTTTATGTTGATACAATATAAGCTTGCATTTTCTGCTTGTATTTCATGTTTTTTATTATTATTTTTTTTTATATAAATCGGCCATTCAAACGTGAAAATACTGCATAGTTTCAGCCCAAGTATTCACAAAGAATATAGTTTAAAAAGATCTGAACAGTAATGGCACTTCTGCACAGCCACAAAACTGCATGTTTCATGCTGTGGAACCTTTCTAATTGTTGTTGTGTGTCTCTGTGTCTTCGTTTTTGTTCTGGCATGCTAAAGTCTTTTTGTTTATTTATTGGTAACAGAAATTCAGTTAGGGTCTGTTTTAAAAAAAAAATAAAAAAAAAATAAAAAAATAGATAAAATAAAAAATGGGTCTGAAGAAGCCCCCTGGCTTGACTGGACCAAAAACAAAAGTTAACCTTTTACCTTGATGCTTAATGTTTAACGCCTAAAGATGTTGCAGCACTAATTGCACTCTTTATTGTCCCAAGGTAAGTGGCAAAGCTTGTTATGTGCCTTTGCAATTAGGTAGACTGCTCTTGGCAATTAGGTAGACCGCACTGAGAAATTGTTGTGGCAGGGAAAAAGCAGGTCGCTCAGGATGCAGTTCCTCTGTTCTTTTAAAGTAAAAGCAGACCGATAAGCCTCTGTGAGTTTTTTAATCTAGCATGTAAAACAAATCTGCTAGTTCCACCACTGCGCGAGCGTACTTCACTGAGCAGAAAATCTACATGCAGAGCAGAAACAGCTAGATGAATGGCATGAATCGCCGTATTTTTTTCAACTAAAAACGAATTTTCCAATTTAATGCCCTTGTCACTTGCTCGTGTGTTCATGTGCAGAAGAGAGAGGGCAGAAACGGGGGCGAGAGAGAGAGTTTAATTATAGTGGCATGCCATTAACTCCTCTGTAAATTCAATTATTTTGGAGTCCTGGGAGATTTTTTCGGGATCGTTCAATTTATGCATGCTCTTAATTGTTTGTCAAACTTTATCTCTCTATTTTAACCTGAACATTCTTCCATATAAAATGATAAACCTGACATTGAACAATGCTCATTTGAATTAGCCTGAATGAAGGCAGCCTTGTGAAGGGAATGGTGCTATGTAAAGAGTCAAGAAATTTGATGAGTAATACCAACGGCTCAGATGTGCTTCGTGAACAACGTTCAGTGGCTTTTTTTTTTAAAATTTTTTTTTATTTTAATTGAAATAATAAAAGAATGGAAATAAACAATTGGACCGGGTGCATGCTTTTATTTTAACATCCGCATTTTGATAGTATTACTCGTGCGGTTTACACGTGAAGACTTTTTCATACACAAACCCACAGACACATTTTACGGGGTGTTTTTATAAAGTTCCGTATTATTTCTCAAACATGGCTTTTCTGTGCACATCTCGACTAGCTGGTGGATTGACAGTTTATTTGAATCTTAAAGCAGTGTGTATAAGCCCACCCTTTGTCAGTCTGTCTTCTCTCTCTGCCTTAAGCTTTCTCCGTCTCCTTTCTTTGACATTCAGACCTGGTTGTTTACCCCAAGACTACGTTTACAGCAAATAATTGCCTCACAATGAAGTCCTTCCTGCTGGATCCGTTTCCCTGTCCAGTACGGTAATTGAAACTATAGATTCTGGCATGGCTTCCTCTCTCTGATCATAAAGCTCACCTTGCAATTAACATTACAGAACCCAGGCATGATTACCATAGTTTCGCCTCGTAAGTGCTGCAGTCTGCACTTAGTCATTTTTTCCTCCTTTTCTTCTTCGGCGATGCATGTGAGCTTAAATTGCCTTTCAAAGAGAGAAGAACATAGAGGCCTGTATTCATGATGGAAAGAAGAATTATTTCTGGCTGCTTTACATAAGGATTTGCGCATAAGTAAATCCTTAAAAGAATTATTTCTGGCTGCTTTACATAAAAAGAATTATTTCTGGCTGCTTTCCATAAGGATTTGCGCATAAGTAAACAAAATCAGTACACGCAGTCCTGATACCTGTTAGTATTACCTGGTATCATGACGAATGTCCAGGGACACAATTCTGATGAACAGCTGACTCACAGTGGGCTGATCAGGACAACTAATGAGTGAATCCACACAGGGTACACTGAGTCACTCAGCCCGACCTCAGGCTGAAACTGATCCGCTGATTAATCCATTAGTCAGCCTCGCTTGCCTTTACAGGAGAACATGCGTTCTGATTGGTTAAACATGCATGTTGATGGTCTGTATCCTGAATGTGATTGTTTAATAAACAGGAAAATAATGATGGAGGTAGTTGTGTATAGTACTTGATGTAAAAGATCCACTGTAAATTTCATGAAGGAAAACACCGAGACCTGTAAAGGTCTCCACCGCTCTTTCGCCTTCCTGAAGCTGTTCATGAAATAGTTGGTCATTAAGGAAATTAGGGGTGTTGCGGTTAGAATTTTCATGCTATGATCACCTAGTCTAAAAATAGCACAGTTTCATGGTATCACAATATTAACTGAGATTATGATGAAAGTGTCTTTGTACATCCTGTACATAGTAAAAACCGAAAGGAAACAAAATGATCTAATCCCCTAATTGTTGTTGTTCTTTCTTAAAAGCTGTTTTTGAGTGTGACTTTTTCCCCCACAAAATCTTTATTGTCCATGTTTATCATCTTGTCTTTATAAGCTGAAAGAGAGAATTAACTAGGGTGCGTGTGCGCTTAGACAGAAATCATCATTTTGTTTTGTTCTGGTCAGCAGTGTTATGTACTTCTGAGTTTGGAGTTTGATCATTGTTATGATAAAGTTAGAAACTAGGAGTGGTGGCAAAGGTAAAGGATGGAAAAAATGAATGGGTAGATGGTATTAGACATGAATACCTTTTTAATCTTTCTTTCTTTCTTTCTTTCTTTATTTAAAAAAGATAACAGCGAGAACCATCTGATCATCAGCGTGACTAACCGTGGAACTGAACAACCCTAAATTAAATTATACACTACATGGCCAAAAGTTTGTGAACATCTAACCATCACACCCAAATGTAGTTCTTCCCCAGGCTGTTGCCACAAAGTTGGAAGCACACAATTGTCTAGGAAGTCTTTGTATGCTGTAGCATTACAATTTCCCTTCACCTGAACTGAGAGGCCCAAACCTGTTCCAACATGACGATGCCCCTGTACACAAAGCGAGCTCCATGAAGACATGATTTGTTGAGGTTGGAGTGGAAGAACTTGAGTGTCCTGCCCAGAGCCCTGACCTCAACCCCACTGAACACCTTTGTTATGAACTGGAACCCCAGACCTCCTCAACATCCCAACATCAGTGCATGACCTCACTAACGCTCTTGTAGCAGAATGAGCGCACAGCCCCACAGCCACGCTCCGAAATCTAGTGGTAAGCCTTCCCAGAAGACTGGAGCTTTTATAACAGCAAAAGGGGAACAGTTCAATATTAATGCCTTTGGTTTTAGAATGAGATGTTCAATACTCAGATGTCCACATGCTTTTGGACATATAGTATATGATTATTTTCCACACTGGTTCCTTTTTGAATATTTATGTAAAGTTCTTCTACTCTACTTCTACTACTCTACTTTTACTGTGAAATAGATTTATATCACCTTAAAAAAACCCCGGACACTTCTTGGAAAAAGCCTCCAGTGTAACGCTGCACCCGATCCAGAACTGATGTGAACAGCTTAACATTCTGAAAACATGAAGGCAAAGAGTCGGAGTCTTTATTTGATATGTCATGTGATGTATTGTTAGGTGTAAATGCACTTCTCACTGACTCTGATGGCATGAAAAACACAAAGCAAACACTTGAATCCCAACCTGCATTCCTGGTACAACAGCCTTTAGAATATAGACAATTAAGTGTTTTGCCTTTTAAAACCTGCTGTTATGGCATACAGTAGATTCCAAAGGAAAATGTTGTCAGGTAACATATTTAAACATATTTGTTTAGCTTTGGGTCATATTGGTTATCTGAACCAAAAGATGTTGAAAATATGAATAACTTTTAATGGCATTTTTATTGCACAATTGAGACTTCATGGTGAAGGTCAGTTTTAAGGCTGTTTTCCTTTTCGGCTTCAATGAAAGGCTTTCTTAAAGGCATCCATTGACAGATGAATATTGATGAATTTTGTAAAAGCATAATTTTGGCCTTGAGAATAATTCAGTCTGAAAGGATTGAGGCTTTGAGTCATAGATTTGAGGTTCTTTTAAAGTTAAAAAGAGCACCACTGTGGTTTTGCACATCACCTTGTGTGTCTCTGAAGGAGCTCACACAGGAGCTCAGACATTCCCTTGCACCACTATTTCACAACTACCATCATTCCATCTCAAGTGGTCCAATGCAAGTTGCTTGACCATTTTTAATTTTCTTAATTTTTTTGAGTGATTGCCTCTATGCGTTGGCATTGCAAAACCACCAGGTAATTTATTATTATTATTTCTTTAAATCTACTTGGTTTAACTACGACGGCCATCTTTGTGTCTTGGCACGCAACGAATTTTGGTTTATACAGCTGTTCACCTCAAATTTCAGGTTCGTATCTGGTACCCCACCAGGGATATTCAACCCGAAAGTGAGGGGAATTTTTAAAAAAATTGCACTTTCTTGCCCCATCTAAACAAAAATAAATAAAAATCTGAAACTTGAAATGTTCTGCGTGCACATTATACTTACCTAAGTCCCCCTCTAAAAATTAAGACTGGGACTCGAACCCTTCCCATTATAAACTGACCCTAAAAGTGGAACTGTGAGCAATCTGGAGCATTACATTTATAATGTATATGTACAACCCCAATTCCAAAAAAAGTTGGGACACCGTGTAACATGTAAATAAAAAAAGAATGCAGTGATTTGCAAATCTCATAAACCCAAATGTTATTCAAAATTGAACATAGAAAACACATCAAATGTTTAAACTGAAGAAATGTACGATTTTAAGAAAAAAAATACGGTAATTTTTAATTTGATGGCCGCAACTCGTCTCAAAAAAGTTTGGATAGGAGCAACAAAAGGCTGGAAAAGTAAGTGTTACTAAAAAAGAAACAGCTGATGGTTAATTGGCAACAGATCAGTCACATGATTGGGTATAAAAAGAGTATCTTAGAGAGGCAGAGTCTTTCAGAGGTAAAGATGGGCAGAGGTTCACCAATCTATGAAAAACTGCATCTTCAATTTGTGGAACAATTTCAGAATAATGTTCCTCAATATAAAATTGCGAAAACTATGAATGTCTCATCTACAGTACATATCATCAAAAGATTCCAAGAATCTGGAGAAATCTCTGTGCACAAGGGTGAAAATCAATACTGCATGCCCGTGATCTTCGGGCCCTCAGGCAGCACTGCATTAAAAACAGGCATGATTCTGTAATGGACATCACTGCATGGGCTCAGAAACATCTCCAGAACTCATTGTCTGTGAACACAGCACGCCGTGCCATCCACAAACGCTGGTTAAAGCTCCATCATGCAGAGAAGAAGCCACATGTGAACATGATCCAGAAATGCCGCCATCTTCTCTGGGCCAAAGCTCATTTAAAATGGACCGAGGCAAAGTGGAAAACTGTTGTGTGTTCGGACGAGTTGAAATTTGAAATTCTTTTTGGAAACCATGTCCTCTAAACTAAAGAGTTGAGGGACCATCCAGCTTTTTATCAGCGCTCAGTTCAAAAGCCTGCATCTCTGATGGTATGGAGGCGCATTAGTGCCTATGATATGGGCAGCTTGCACATCTGGAAAGGCACCATCACTGCTGAAAGGTGTATATACAAGTTTTAGAGCAACACATGCTTCCATACAGATTCCATCCCAGCTTTACTTCTCAGAAACTCTGCCTCTCTGCTCTTTTTATACACAATCATGTTACTGACCTGTTGCCAATTAACATAATTAGTTGTAAAATGTTCGTCCAGCTGTTTCTTTTTACTAATACTTACTTTTCCAGCCTTTTGTTGTCCCGTCCCAACTTTTTTGAGACATGTTACTGCCATCAAATTTAAAATTCCCTTTTTTTTTTTTCTTAAAATGGTACACTTCCTCAGTTTAAACATTTGATATGTGTTCTATCTTCTGTAGTGTTTTTATTTACATTTTACACAGCGTCCCAACATGTACCTTATAATGTGTTCTAGAGATCAGTTTTTGTTCCAAGGTTTTAGAACCATCCTGAGCTGAGATATTGAGGTTTCCGTAAACACTTGTATAACCAAAATCTGTTGCGTGCCATGACACAAAGATGGCTGTCGTAGTTAAACAAAGCAAAAAAAAAAAAAAACCAAAACTGGTGATTTTGCAATGCCAAAACATAGAGGTGGTCATTTAAGAAAAATTTGAATAATTTAAAACGGACAAGCAACCAGCTTTACAATTATTGGACCACTTGAGATGGACTGACCCTCTACTATTGTCAGATGGACATCCTCAAACAAGCCTTGGCTGTTTCATTGCACTTCCTCCCACAATGCTTAAGAGGTAATTTTGCTCCTTTGTTCTGAACATAAATGCGTCTGTGTTAATGGTTTGTTGTGGTTTAAAACTAAATTTCTACTGACCTTGTAGACAGAAACTCATTAAAGTAGCTAAGGGTAACATTTCTTTCTTTTATGATTCACCAAGAAATGAGATCAGTTGAAGAATAGAATTTCTCTTTCTTAAATATTTCTCCCACTACAGCCTTTATTCCAAATCCTAATTAGTTGCTTTACTGCAAAGCAGTGTACATGCCTGTGACTTAAATTAACTGGCAGCGATTCTGTGTGCGCTCTGTACTACAAGTTAACAAAGCACATTCCTCTCTCGGTGACGCATTAATGCGATGCCACTGTGGTGAGTTTTGAAAGTTAAAACAAGTGACTTTGTGACTTGAATAATTGCGGTTGTAAAAACATGAGCCTTTGTCCCTGTGCAGTGTGCTATTTTTCTCATTCTCTTCTTGGAGCCAAACCTAATAAAGATGAACACTGAACCCTGGCTTGGCTAATAAATGAGCAGTACCCACGCTGATTTTCGATTATAGTAGAAAAAACCTGAGCGAGACATCATCCTAGCAAACTCGTGTGTAATCATAGCAAAGCAAACATGATCTCAGGCAGAAGAGTCGCATTGGCGTGCTGTTTGTCATTTTAGGCCCAGCACCAGAGCGTAAATGTCAGTGGAGTCACAGGATCTTAAGCAGTAGTCACAGCTAGTGTCACAAGAGAAGAAATGAAAAAACCCCAGCAGTTACCGGATTGTTGCGCGAGTATTATTAGTCCAGGCTCTGTTCTGTTTCTCACGGCTCGGGAAGACCAGGGGTCATCCTGCTCTCATCCTAATTCTTCTGACCAGCAAGACTCTGACGGGTGGCTCTCGACAGCACCAAGCAATCAAAACCGCATTTACTTGTCTAAACCTTTATACCACATTGACACTGGTGGGTGTCTGCAAAACTTTTGCTTCGGGGGGGAAAAGGGTAAGCTGGAGATGTGAAGTGACCAGTGAAAAACATTCTAAAGTTCAGCAGGGCTTCGTCTCTGTTATTGAGACTTGATCCATCACTGACTCATAGACAGTAACTCACTCGTCTCTCTCCAGACATGCTGTCCTTTTGCAGCCGGGCATGTTAAGGTGTAGGTCTGCTACTGTGCTTTACTTACACTTTCAAGTTTCTAAGCTCTATTTGTACCAACTCAAAGGGTTGAGAGAAAACCCTTGTTGTGACGGTGTGAACTGTGCACACAATTTGGACAGACATTCTGTAATTTAATTGTGCTATTTATGCCAAGTTATTATACAGTCATTAATACGTGGGTATCCAGGTGAGAGCCTTTGAATAGCCTGTAAATTAAGGTGTGGGGAGTGGGGCAGGGTTTGATACAGAACTTGACAAAAGTCCTTTATGCATGTCTCATTTTTTTATATTGAGATTCTGTTTTGAGATTTCGCCCATGGCAACTAAATATAGAGACAGACATTAATTATTTTTCTGGTGGCTCATTAGATTATATTCTAATTTCTTAAGCCTTTGTCACTCCTGGCAGTTTTTACTTCTGAACTTTTTTTCATTTTAGGTGCTACGTAGTGTTTAGGGGGGAAAAAAGTGTTGTAAGTAGTCTGTAATTTGTTCCCGAGTTATGTCATTAATCTAAGCATACATTCCATCATATTGTTTCTGACAGTTGCTACAGTACTCTTACACACTCCACCAATGTGGCCTGCTGTGCATTCGTAGCACTCTTTTCCACCCTTGTAGTGCTTGATTCAAGGGTGCAGAAACATTTGCCTGGTTCTTCATTTTGTTTGTCTTTCCAAAAGTAATCATGCCAAAATGTAATGTTGATAAAAACAAAACTTAAATCGGTCCTACTAAGCATAAGGTAAATTGAAGCTAGACTGGACTCGATATTTAATAATATACATAAATACGCCATAATGAAGACGTCATAGAGAGAGTAAGAGCTGTTTTATTAACACCTCCAAGAGGGCGGTCCCCTTTCACGCCCCGACTACCCTCGCCTCCGTAGGCACCCCTGCAGCATCACAGGATAGGGGCACGACAGCCACAGCCCACCATTTGTCACCAGCAAGCAAAGCAAAGATAATGAATGACATCACTACACCTCATGCACCCAGGAAGGCAGCATCATCATCACCACCAGCACCCCCTCCCCATATCCCCACCAAATCCCCAGCAATCAAACCAATTGTATGCGGACCAGCTGGCAGAAGTGTTTCAGTATCTTTTTGCCCTCTCCCTGAGGCTGAAGAAGGTGCCCAAGATCTGGAAGACATCCTGCATAGTCCCTGTGCCCAAGAAAGCACGTCCCACTGCACTCAATGACTTCAGTCCTGTTGCCTTAACGTCACACACAATGAAATCCCTTGAGAGGCTGGTTCTGCGGCACCTCAGACCCCTCATACGCGACTGCCTGGATGTTCCGCAGTTTGCGTACCAGGCTGACATTGGTGTGGAGGATGCCTTCATCTACCTGCTTCATAGAGCTTACAGTATACACACCTGGAAAGGCCTCAAAACACTGTGAGAATCATGTTCCTTGACTTCTCAAGTGCTTTTATCATGGTCCAGCCACTCCAGCTGACTGAGAAGCTCTCTGTGATGTGGGTGGACCAGGACCTCCTGGCCTGGATCCCTGATTATCTCACAGACAGACCATAGTATGTCAGGCTGCAAGGCTGCTTGTCAGACGTGATGACTAGCAACACTGGTGCACCCCATGGAACTGTACTGTGACTGTTCTTGTTCACCCTCTATACCTCTGACTTTTGCTTCAATTTGGGTGCATGCCACCTACAGAAGTTCTCTGATGACTTCTCCATTGTTGGCTATATCACAGATGATAAAGGGGAGGAGCACAGAGACCTCATCTAAAGCTTCAAAGGATGGTGTGACGACAACCACCTTCAGCTCAACATCAGGAAGACCAAGGAGCTGGTGATGGGCTTCCAGCGCAGCAAGAGGCCCCCACCCCTGTCACCATAAGGGGAGAGGGAGTGGAGATAGTGGACAAGAAGTTCCTAGAGGTGCAAGTCAACATTAAACTGGACAGGTCAGACAACACTGAGACCGTGTACAGAAAAGGACAGCGCAGGATGTTCTTTTTGAGGAGGCTCAGGTCCTTTAATGTGTACACTAGGCTTCTACGGGTGTTCATCCAGTCTGTGGTGGCCAGTGATATCTTTTGTACTGTGGTGTGCTGGGGAGACGTCACTGGGACTTGTGGAGCCAACAAACTGGTGAGGAAAGGCAGCTCTGTGGTTAGGATGGAACTGGGCAGTGTGGAGGAAATGACTGAATAGGATGAGAGGGAAGCTGAAAGCTGTCATGGACAATCCTTCTCATCCTCTCTATGCTGAGCTGAGGAGGCTCAGGAGCACATTCAGCCACAGATTCATCCAGCCACGTGCCTCAAAACATCTGGGGGGGGGGGGGGACGGACTCTTTCGTGCCATCAGACTCTACAGTGCAATTATACCCAGTACCTCGTACTCCACCGACTGAGCCTCAAACACACACACTCAACTGTTAATCGTCATTCCACAGATATTGCACATGTATATAAATACCACGGATATTGCACACGTGCAAATACAAATAGAACTCTAAAGTATGTTCATCCACACAGAGCTATTTTATCGTTTCTACTATTTCTATTTATAGAATTATTTCCTTTGTTACTCCTCCTGCTACTTTGTCCACTGAATTTCCCCCATTTTAGGGGGGATCGATAAAGGTACATCTTGTCTTGTAAGCTTATCGGGCACAGGACTTTTTGTCTGTTAGTTTGGTGCGGGTTTGTTTGAGCGCGGCAAAGTCCAGTCGGGCGAATTCTGCAATTTCACTTTGGGTTCTGCCGCTGCGATGGATTTTGTTGGGAAACCTAAATGTTATATCGGTGATCTGGAAACATTTTTGATTCGAGCCTAATGAGAGAGAGAGGTGAACGAATAAATTTGGATGAAGCCATATGTCAGGTTTGTTGGGGGGGGGGGCGTTAAACAGGCAAACACTAATCTGCAAATCTCAGGATCCATCTCCAGGCATGTGATCCAGCCGCATTTTTTAATTTTATTTAATATTTAGATTTTTAACTTATTATTTAGGTTACCGTCCTACCGGTATTTTTTAGCTTATAGGTTTGTGGTATACTACACTTGTAAATGAAATGAAGTATTCATCAGCTAAACATGTGACTGTGTTTCATCCCTTTATTATCGACTTCTCCTCCTCTCCCCTTGCGGGTCAATCACAATACCGTATCCCACAGTTTCTCATTACAACAACATGACACAACAAGGCTGTATTGAGTTATTTCACTGACCGAAGTGCTAAAATAAATGCGCACATTTAGTTACAAAACCGATGTCTGAGCCTCAGTTAATATTTTTTCATTTAATTTAAGCCTTTAAAATTATATATTATTATTATAATAATATAGTGATAACCCCACCAACACCACCACCATCGCATCACAGCCCTACAGTCAATCAGTAAATTCTTATTTCATCTTGTTAATGAAGCACAGAAACAATGACTCCATTAGTCTGTTAGTCTAAAGCAGCTGGAGTCTAGAAGAGTAATAGAAGTCATTGGTGAAAAAATTAGAGTCAGACTTTGAACTGGTTAAGATCCTGCTCGTTTCATACAACTGTAGATATGCAGTGCTCAGAAAGCCTTTTACGCCATTGAGGTTCGCATTTATCCTGCAATTATCTCCTACGTGCCACAGGGGTAGGTACCGCTGAAAAACACCCAGTCACTGTGAAGGAACACAGAGCTATTTAAACATGTTTCTTTGAATGGCATTCTTGCAGGCAGAGAAAAACATCCGCAATTACTCGCTAACACACGAACAGAAAAAATCTTCTTAAAGTGAAGGTTTTAGGGGGTGGAAACATTTTCCTGAATGTAAAGAAGAAAAAAAAAAACGTATAGAAAGGTAAAATATGTATTTACCTTTTCTGTAGGAAGACATCTGTGATTAAAATATTTTTTTTTTTGTTAAGAAGCCTGATTATTTACAAAAGAGCAGAAGACTTATGCTCATCTGCACTTCAGTGAGGCAAAATGAATTATCTGTGAATCACCACCCCCACTCCCAAAGATGCCTCATAGCACTGATTATGTAGAAACCAAAAAAAAAAAAAAGGAACCATGAAGAATGGCACAAATAATAAATGTGCATTTCACATTAGCATAGATGCGTTTAAACGTTCGCAGGTGTGCAAATGTTACAGCTCTCTTAAATGATGGAACTGAAGACTCCCTAGATACGGTCTATTCTAGTGGTCTTGTATCCTTTTCCTTTTCACACAACATTTAATGAGGCTTCTAAAACATGCCTGTTTACCCTGAGCATGTCAATCACTGAGTAGGGCTGTGACTGTGGCAGCGTTTTGCTTATTAATGACCAAAACACTGCAGTGGGTGGGGGTTGGGGGGTGTGTGTGTGTATGTGTGTGTGCGCTATAATAATAATAATAATAATATATAATTTTATAGCTTTAAATAAGATAAAAACCTAAATCTAAAAAAAATTCAAAGAGGTTCAGACATCTGTTTCGTAACAATGTGCACGAGGAGAAGTGGATAATAAAGAGATGAAGCCTGTGATTTTTGTCGCGCTCGAACAAACCCGCGCCAAACTAACAGACAATGATTACACAATTTATGTATTAACATAAAATCTCCCATTATATGGTAGGCTGTAAATACAAATTAATATTGTAACTGTTGTTGTTATTGTTATTATTATTGTTATTATTATTATTATTATTATTATTATTACACTTGTATACAAACTTTGTACTTGTCATAGTGCCCACTCAAGTAGAAATATTAACATGCTGTGACACCACCGCGGTGGCAAACTACCACCGTAGTATTGCGGTTGTCATGGCCACCGTCACAGCCCTAATTTACTGCAAGTAAGAATTTACAGATTTTTTTTTTTCTTGAAATTTTAAAGCTTCACCTTGTTCACTGTAAAATAAAAATAAATACTGAAAGATTAAAATTAAAATCAACATCAGCTTTTCCATGTATCGGCATGTTTCAGTCTTCTGTCCTGAAATAACAGAGCTAGCTTTATTACACAGCGCATGCAGTAACCTGAAATGGGGCTAAGGAGTATAGAGCCATTTGCAATCCTTCTTCCTGCAGCCTAGTATTTATAGAAAGAAATCGCTTATAAAACTTAGGACTTGTTGGCACGATGTCTTCTGTCAGGAGGAAGGAAATTTGTGTCACTTAGAGAGAAGTGCTCAGCATATACACACAGGTTATTAGTGTTGTTGTGTCCTCTCACTTTCCTGCTCACGAGCCTACATCGGATCAGTGTGGAGACACTGGTGGTGTAACACTCGCTACAGAACAGCCAAGCTAGTAAAAATGAACAGTATATTAAGTGCTAACACTAACGACTGCTGTATAAACGAGGAGATAAAATATAAGAAAATAAGACAGGCTAATATTAATGTGCTCATAATAATAAACATAATAAGTTGCTGTTTCTGTAGTAACATCTCATACACGTAATCTAAGACTAATATTAAACGGATAAAAAAAAAAAAAGGGATGTTTAACAAATAAACTTCGATAGGGTTTTATTTTATTTAACCGCCGAGCACTAAATTAGTAATGTCTGTAATCGGGGATATTTAAGTCTGAGCAAGACATTCCCATTAAAGATACACGGCTAATAATAGAAATTAGTCTTAAAAATTATTCATCTTATATGTGGTTGGCAGAAATATTTTCTTCTGTTTTATCTCCACTATCCATGGTTAAGTATTTACTATGGAGACCACCGTACTCTCTTTTTGACCGCTCTAATGGGGGGAGTGTTAACTCTTAAACATTTTTGCTTCAAATGAACCTAGCAATCAAATCTAGCTGGTGTGTCTCTTTACAGTCTAAGCAGCACCAAAATACAGACAGAACCGTTTACAGTGCACGAACACTTCACTCCTGCACGTTATGTGTATTGTGAATGCTTTCTTCTGTATTTTGGTGCTGCGTATACTGTAAAGAGACGCGCCAGCGTAATGAAAATTGCTGGTCAGCCGTGATCAGGTCTCTCCCTAAACCCGACAAGCCATTCAAAATCAGTTTCTCTCCGTCTCTTCTATGTCGCATAAGAGAGACGTTTTGTGACCCGGGGTTGTAAATGAATCTCGAGTGAATTTAGATGCGGCTTTGTAGTGCAGTAACACCGAGCTTGCGAACTCGACGCCGTTTTTTTTTTTTTCTTTCTCTTCATTTATTTTGAAATGAAAATAAAAAGAGCCTCGAGAAATGTGTTAAAATCAATAAATCTCTACCAGAAAACTCTTTAGAACTAATGAGGAAAGATTGCTTTGGTGATCTTCCAACAACTGCTTACCAAACTCTGTGTTCTCGGCTATGAACAGAGCGTTGGTGTCAGGACAGACGTGAAAAGACCTCACTTCATTATCACGGTCTGTGCAAGCAGTTCATTTAGCTCGGGGTTTAATGATATTAAACAATCAACACATGCCTCAGATTTGAAAGCACAAAAACAACTGACTGTGTGAATTAATATACAAAATGCTTCTCCCTTAATTGACTTTTGATTGATTAATGAGCTAATAATGTTAACCAAGCCTCTCCGGTGGATATTTTCCTCCTCTTCCTCATACGCAGGTGTACTCTAGACTGTAGACAGTAAGTGGGCTGTTATAGCATTATCTCCCTGTGTCCCTGTGAGAAGAAATTGGTTAAAAAGCTCTGGCCATCGATGCACTGTAGGGAGTTGCGCATGATGAGAAGAACATGCACTAGGGCCCTGCACCATGGCTCAACAAGTCTGGATTGTCTAAACGAAGCTGAGAGTGCCGTGTGCCTTACACAGTCTTGTTAGCAGAGCACTGAAAGGTGAACCAGAGCTCTCAGTAGACGTGTCAGAAATGATCTCAGATTGTCAGTTGGCCATGCGGCATGTGTATGTATGCGCCTGACTTAACAAACTGTCAGTCATCTCCCACTTTCCCCTCTAGTGTCTGGACATGAGGTTGTTTATTTTTTGGTGTCAGGTTTGATCCGCTCATACATAAACTCAGGAGAACGTCCAGCTGGACTTGCCTGCTCGTGTTTTTAGTAGGTTTTTTGGGTAGAACGCTGAAGTTGTGCTAGAGCTGTGAAAGGTGTACAGATTAGTGAAAGGCTATACTGTTATTACGATTAACACATATCGGGCCTTATTTATCAAGCTAGAGTGGGATGGATGTATCGGTACGTTTTGTAGAAGCGTATACACAAGTAATTCGGTAGTCATGAAAATCCTGTAATTTGGAAGAAAACATTCATATCGCGCCCCCGAGCGCGTGTAAAATTACGCATAAGACGACTTACTAATGTAAACCTCTACTTGTTTGACTTCAGATCATCATCATTTTTTTAATGGACTGCTAAACTTTTATATCTGGAATATAGTGTCGAGTTTAAATGATTCATTTTTATTATGTTTACAGCATTTAGAAGATGCCCTTATCCAGGGAGACTTATAGAAGTGCTTTGGAGACTCTATTAAAAAGACATCCTTGTGCTCGTTCACTCGGTCAGGGACTAAGTGTACCATCGAGAACAATTTTATATTATTGGCACTCATAAAGGATATAAAAAAATAAAAAAATATATATATAAGTGAGCCAACACAAACCCATAAATTAAGACAAATAAAACTAGTCTTTCAATTATGACAAAAGAAGTGGTAGCGTATAAATGGTAGCTCAGAGGTTAAGACATCGGACTACTGATCGGAAGGTCATGAGTTCAAATCCCACCGATCCGCCGCTGCTGGGCCCTTGAGCCAGGCCCTTAACCCTCACCTGCTCAGTTGTATAAAAATGAGATAAAAGTAAGTGGATAAGGGTGTCCTTATCCACCCTCTGGATAAGGGTGTCTGCCAAATGCCGTAAATGTAATGTGATGTATAAATGGAGGACGGGGCGGTCTTTTATGGAGTGATCAACATATACATGCCGGTATGAAGAAAATCACTTTTGTAAATCCGGCAGAAAACTTTAGTCGGTTTTCCTTGTGTGAATACACGTCTTTACTAAAAGATTGATAAATGAGGCCCAATATCGCAGAAGCCTGTGACCAGTTCACGCCACATTCGCAATGTCTAAGAAAACTATTTTTGTTTATGTTGTGCAGTTTGTGTTTTTACTTTAGGTGTCAAAGTGATTTACAAACCAATTTTGGTATCACAAAGTCCAGATATTTCTGTACTTAAATAAATAAATAAAATAAAATCGGATATATATTATAGCAGGGGTGTTCAGTTAAAATCTCAGTAGGTCCAGAATAGAAGTTAATACGACTGGATGCCAGAAACAGCCGTCTTTTTAATACTCGGCCATTAGTAATTATTTCATGGCCGTACATAAGACAGTCAGTTAGAATCGGTTGTGTCAACTTCTTTAATCCAGTGGTTCTCATGCCTTTTATGTCCGAATGCAGCTCCCCACAAATTTCACAACTCTCTCCCTCCGGACTCGCCCTAAATCACACTAGAGCAATCTCCGTTCCTCTACACAGAAAATGAAAACCTTTTGGCTGTGTAATCCACTACAGTGGTAAACACGTTACATTGCTACCTCTGTCTCCACTCCTCGAGAACTTTATCACACACAGCGGCTGTGAAATGGACATTCCTATCTGTTTTTGGCTAAGCATGTGTGCTGCACATGGCTGAGCTGGTTGTGTGTTTAATAAGAACACCTGTACACCTGCTCATTCATGCAGTTCTCCAATCAGCCAGTCGTGTGGCGGCAGCAAAGCACATCAAATCGTTCCGATACAAGTCCCGAGCATCGTGTTCACATCAGACATCCGAATAGCGGAAAAATATGATCTCGGTGATGAGATTAGTACAGTCTGTGTAAGAGCTTTTATCATAAAGTTGTCCAGTTAATGGTTTTGAGATATATATGTACAAATTTCTCTCTCTCTCACTGGCCACTTTAATAGGAACACCTGATCATTCCTGCCGTTCTCCAATCCGCCAATTTGTGTAG
This sequence comes from Ictalurus furcatus, assembly GCF_023375685.1. Classification (NCBI taxonomy): domain Eukaryota; kingdom Metazoa; phylum Chordata; class Actinopteri; order Siluriformes; family Ictaluridae; genus Ictalurus; species Ictalurus furcatus. The sequence goes on along the minus strand of NC_071264.1, from coordinate 8,609,565 downwards.
CGTGGCAGGGCGCGTGATCCTGCTGAAAGAGGCCACTGCTGTGAAGGGGTGTACTTGGTCTGCAGCGATGTTTAGATAGGTGGTGCGTGATAAAGTAACATCAACATGAATGCCAGGACCCAAGGTTTCCCAGCTGAATATTGTCCAGAGCATCAGACTGCCTCAGCCGGCTTGCCTTCTTCCCCCAGTGCATCCTGGTGCCGTCTCTTCCCCAGATAACGACACGCACACACACACCCGCCGTCCACATGATTTCCAGTTCTGATCGTGGGTGCTGTCAGCAGTGGACAGGGGTCAGAATGGGCACTCGGACCGGTGCAGCAAGCTGCGATGCGCTGTGTTCGTGACTCCTTTCTGTCATGAACTTTTTCAGCAGTTTGTGCTACAGTAGCTCTTCTGTGGGATCATTCCAGACGGGCTAGCCTTCACTCCCCACGTACATCAATAAGCCTTGGGCGCCCATGACCCTGTCACCGGTTCACCGATTGTGGTTCCTTGGACCACTTTTGGTAGGTACTAACCACTGCATACTGGGAACACCCCACAAGACCTGCTGTTTTGGAGATGTTCAGACCCAGTCATCTGCCATCACAATTTGTCCCTCATCAGAGTCACTCAGATCTTTACGCTTGCCCATTTTTCCTGCTTCCTACACATCAACTTCGAGAATTGACTGTTCACTTGTTGCCTATATATAATATTTATATTACACACACACACACACACACACACACACATATATATATATATATATATATATATATATATATATATATATATATATATATATATATATACACACACATATATATATATATATATATATATATATATATATATATATATATATATATACATACATACATGCGTGTATAAGGAAGTGTGAAGAATTTACAATCAATTTTTCCTTTGTCACTGTTACTAATCAACCATTTACAAAAGTAACTTTTACACCAGGTTATCATACTATTAAACCACATCACTGTTCATATTCCGACTCTGTGATTCTTCTGTTATTTATAAAAATTTAACTCATAATGGTTTTCTTATGATACACGATAGGATGCCAATATTATGAAAGCCTGTGCAGTGTGGCGTGGCTTCTTTCCCTACGTGTAGCAAGCCTGTGGAGAGAATGCACTGCTCCTACATTCATCTGTTTTCAGCACGAAGGCACTTTCCATACTCCACTCGCAGCATCCGAGACCACAATTAAAATGATTGATCACTGATTTGCTTAATCACTAAGGGAGTAAAACAAATACCTGCCCGTCAGTGAATGCACACGGCAAAACATGAATACTAAATGTCTCCTAATTGCGCTCGTCTGTGAATTTGATCTGTTTACTGTCTTAAGTCGGCTAATGGCTTCTGGTCTCTGGTATCAGACAGCAAGCGGATCCAGGATGACTTCAGTGTCCTGAAAGGGGTTCTCTCGTTGCTATTAACATCTAAAATCTACTGAATTGAGCAGTGTCCGAGTACGCATGAGTTCTACCGAGCTCTAGCAGTGAGAAGGAATGGCGTCTGGAGAGAGATAAAGAAAGATGTACAGTCCAGAATGGACACAACAACTACAAAGTAGCCAACAGGGAAGTAGGCCTGAGAGCGGCACACTCTGACACTGGCCTTGTCAACAGATGCGTGGATTATATCAAGCCTTCTCAGCACTACACACTCCCATGATGAAATCTTCTTGACAACCGGTTTCCATGGCAATGAGCGTGATGTTGCTGCAGTGGTCAGACGTGTTAGGATGATGGTGTTAGGACGATGGATTGTCGAATCCCAACTGTCAGAAGTTCAGAAGCATGCCACTGATTTCTTGTATCTCACTTCTGATTGGCTCAAAGGTGTTAATTTTCTACACTGAAGCAGTAGATCTGACGGTGGATCCGGCTCAACTTCAAACGCTAGGGTAATGTTAATGCGTCGTTGTTTCAGCTTATTCAGATACTTGGTATGGCTGACTCTTTACATAATCTGACGCTCATAATAATCAAGTAAGGAAAATGTAGAATCGTTAATATGGTGAAACCTTCTCTAAAGAGATGTAACCATTATGGACGGAGACTCGGACGGCAGCACTTTGTAAAAGTCAGTACATTTTCCACCACGGGTCGAAAAATCTTTAGGACGGTTTTATTGGTAAAATGGCAAGCAACAAATAAGTTTTTTTTTTAATCTTATTTACTTTAAGAAAGAGGGGAAAAAAGAGACTTATGAGGGAACGGCTGTTATAGCTGCTATAATATAAGTCATAACAAACTAATTTGTCTCATGGATGTTCCACAACATTAAATGTAACTCCAAATGGTTAAAACATATGACATCTTCATTATTACTTTAAAAAAATGAATTGTTGGCATACAATTGCATTTTTTTTTTTTTTTTTTTTTATGTAATTGGAACAAAACACTTTATTGGAAGATGATCTGTTTCAGAGTAGTAACCACCTCCAGTTAAATTTTCTGACATTTTCCTTCAGTGTGTGTGACCTACTCTTCTGACATGGTCAAGTATTTTCTTTCAGGTTGTGGTAATGGCCTCTTTTTGGTGAAGGTGTCCTGACAAGGTTGTCATTCTCCTTGCAGTTCCTTAAACCTGCACGGAAATCTTTTTCACTAATGGCCTCTAGATGGAGCTGTATAGATGCAGCTTGGCGTTAGATGTGCCTGTGCATTTCTGGCTTTCTGCACTGCAGTATTTCTGTCAGGACACGGACGCCACTTTTGGTCAGGAGCTCAAGACTTTTGCTGAGTTTCATTTCTTGCATGTTTTTGTTGCTGATGCCTGCTTTCTGCTTGCACAGTTTACCCAAACGTTGGTGGTCTGCTGCTGCTTGGTGTAAAGCAGGCAACCAGAAGCTTCATTTTCTCTCTCTCTCTCTCTCTCTCTCTCTCTCTCTCTCTCTCGCTCTGCTTTACCTCTTTTAGCAGAGAGCATGAAGGACTATGACCACGTCCTCACCTCCGGTCCCCTGCCTCCTCCTTTACATGTTCCTGTGATTCGAGTGGTAGAATATCTGAAGGCCAGGAATGCGGAGGTGTGCCATATTTTGTAGTCTGCTCCCTCTGTTTGTTGTGTCTTAATAGAATGTAATAGATTGAAAGACTGTTTGATAATGACTTCCTGTCAAAGACGTTTCTACCTCCGCACCCGCTAGTGATTGTTTTTGGTCGAAACAGACATTTGAGCCGGTCGACATGCCCATTCAATAACCTAGAACACCAATACATAGGTGAGAGTTAATAAATTAAGGGTGCGTTCTTTCTTATTAGTGTCGAGTCCCAATCAGAGCGAAATTTCTACTTTGGTTCGGTTTGTTTTCACGTTGCGCATAATTAAACAAACCAAAATGCAAAAAAAAAAAAAAAAAAAAAAAACCCTTGTTAAGTTAAATGATACTTTGCCAAGGGCATGTAGAAATCACCCGAACATAAACAATAAATTACTGTAAATAAATCTCAATAAATTACTAGTTTAAAACATGTTTCGTATCCACCACTTATTTTCTCTTTTGTTTGTCGGTCCAAATGTCGCCCGCAACCCAAAATACATGGCGTGCTCGGTTCACTTCATCAGGATTGAATCTCGCTCTCTCATGTAAAATGAAATAAAACCTCTAAAAATTCTCTTTATATTAGAGTGATTTTAGTTCCTCTCTCAGGATTGTCCACATGTAATTGAACATAGATCACAGACTAATCCCCAAGTTTGACATGATGAAAGCGACTCGGGTCCTGTAGGGACATTGATTAGTGCCGTCTCAAGATGGTGATTTTATACACACGATCAGGACATTATGAGACCGAGGGAGAGAGCGAGATGAAGAAGTGGTAGAGAAGAGAGAGGAATCCTCTCGTGGGCCCAAATCGTCAAGCCTGGAGCTCTTAATTATATCCGTAGGTTGAAAGGAAAGTCGCAGCACTCCTGTCCTCATTTGCATTATGCATTAAGGTTAGCCTTTGTGTTGTCGAAGAGGGCTGTTTCAGCATCCTTTCCTTCGGCTCTTTCGCTTAATGTGGCCGCTAAAGGCCTAAAATAGAGACGTGCCTACGTGGACTGTGTGTCAATAATGCCCGCAGACACGCACTGATCTGATCTGCAGACGTGGTCTTTCTATAGAGCCTTTATATTTATCACAGCCAAAGTGTTTCGAGAAGGAAGTCGGGAAAGGACCGCACGTTAGGAAGTCTCACTTTCACATGCTTTTAGAACTTGTTTTCTCTGAAAACAAAAGTGGCGCTGTCTGTCTGTCTGTTCGCAGGTTTTGGATATCCATTAGCCCTGTGGAGATGCACTGTAATTGTGACTCAGTGCTGAAATGCTCCCATGTGGCTATTCCACCAACAGATTACCAGCATGTGATGCCTGGCCCCAACCCACTCTGCACAAATTCGCCTGAAAAAACCCCCACAAACAACAACAACAAAAACAACCCAGTAAACTATCTCCCGAAGAAAGCAGTAGCTCTTTGAGTCTGATAAACAGTGCATGCCGTAATGATACACAATAAAGCAAAAACCCTTATCGAGGATTTAAGTCGTGTAAAGTAGTGTATATGGAGTGCTAAGATTTAAAATTAAGGGTGTAAAATGAAGAATAATAATATCCAGCCTTCTCCTCCTTTAGATCTTTCAGCAAACTGGTTTTAAGTGTGCGAGCTGTGACGCGTGTTAATCTTGTCAATTTTTGGCATGTTCAATACTTCAGTGATTATCTACATGTTAGGGAGCTGGAATCTTCTGCTGCTTTGCCTAATGTAGAGGGCAGAGGGTTATGAATATAGGCTTATTCAGTACAGAACAAATTCTTTGGTGATGCCAAATGGTCAGTCCAGGATTTTGGTGTGTTGAGGCCAGTGTTGGCCTCCTGAACAGTACAAGCTTGGGGCATGATCATTACAGCTTGCTTGGCTGGACTGAATGTAGCCCGTGTGTGTTTGTGTGCATCCTTTCAGCACTGGGTGCGTAATGATGATTTGGCTCATAATGAGTTGCACAAACCTTGGGGATTCCTCCACCAGAAGCGGCTTTGTAAGAACAGACCGGGGCAGACAGCCACGTGTTTTGTGGACTGACCACCCTGGTGCACGGCCCAATCAGTGCCGCTGTTAAATAGTATAATTTTTTTTTGTTAGGAGTTTTTGGATAATTTGATTTTAAAGGGCCAGGGGAGATGTTTGGTTTAAATTGGGTTGCCTAATGAGCTGTGTTGGTTGTTTAGTGAACGATGCGATCTGTTTAAGCACAATGCAGCAAAGCCAAAGTAGCTGAGCGCACTGGGCTTGTGTCTGTTAGCTTGCTAAGCACAAGGTGCCTGGTTTATACTTGGCATGCAAAATCGCAGCAATGCGAGCGGTATTCACACACTCGCTGTGTATCTTATGTACAGCTGGAATATTTAAAAACAGCCTTCACTAACCGGCATGTCAGAGCTACGACGTCCCTGTGCAGCAGGTTCCCACGTTGACCCGTGAAATGAGCGACTTTTATGTACAGCAACGTTAAACACGCCGACGAGCTCATGAGCCGTGTCTCAAACCGAAACCTCTGACCTTACACTGAAAAGTATTACTTAATCCAGGTGACTGGTACTCGACAGACCTTTTTTTAAAATTCATACACTAACTGTAATAGAAAACCTGGCTAGTGTTAGAATTCGATAACGCTCTAAAATAGCACACAAGTTATGCAATTTGAGACACAATGCTAATAGGTTTAGCGGAGGTAGATAGGAGGTAATTTGTCCAGTTTTAATTGCTGAACTTTAGTTTAGTTTAGTCGCCAGGTGACGTCATGGGCTAAATTGCGTATTCACTGAATCATAATTATCTTTTGCGGATCAAAAGTGTTGCATGAAGAAGAAAGATTTTCTGAATACACTTGGTCATGGCACCACAAACTAACCATTTGCATATTTACAACACGCAAATAGTTCACAAATAATTTGCATCAAGCATGCGGACAAAATGAAGCAGTGGTATTGAGTAGTCAGGAAAAAGATGTACAGGAAATGGTTCTGGATGGAAAAACTGAAGCATGTTTAAAATTTTTATTATTTTTTGAATCAACTTGTAAGTGTGGCTGTGAAAAGTGTTTTGGAATGATGATCAATGATCGGTTGTTTGGAAACATGAGCAAACATGTTTGCATGTGAGCGCAACTCGGTCAGACTTTCCTCACTGGTGGCGAGTGGGCCGAATCTGCTCTCTCAACATGTATAATCAGCAGCTGTGATTTGAGGTGCAGAACCGTATCGAGTACACGATAGCCACTAACGTCTGCTCAAAAAGTCACTGTTTGTCACTAGAAATTCACTAAAGGCGCCCCCCATTTTCTCCCTAATTTGGTCTTGCCAATTCCCACCCACTCACTAGCTAACTCGCCCCTATTGCACAACCAGGGTGGGCTGGGGCAAACACTTGCCAGCTCCGGGACACATGAAGCCAACCTCCGCATCTTTTCGAAGTACTGCTCATGCAGCGCCTCAGGGCAGCGTAACGCACTCGGAGAAGCGCGCGATCTGTCCCATTCTGCATGCATGAGCTCACAGACACCCACGATTGGCTAGAGTCACTCTGACTGACAGGGAAGAGAGAGAGAGAGAGAGAGAGTACGTTCTCCTTCCCACCCAGAGAACACGGTCAATTTTTCTGTCTTGACTCCCGGTCACGGATGACTGTAGCATCATCAGGATTCGAGCTTGTGATCCCCGGACGATAGGCCAAACGCTGTTCTGTACAAGCCGTATTTAGCTGAAGGGTCGGAATTCAACTTGGCGCTATTTATATACAGTGTTTGATGAAGCTGTCTGTACATTGCAGAATCACTCCACTCTGAGGGTTCTGGTCCTCGAGCCTGCTTTATCATGACATTTACACAACGATGTAATGATGCTAACATTATACGACATCATTGCAGGCAGGTACGTGTTTGGCTATGAACGACCAACGTTGTGACATTCTGGCCTAACGGGCCGTTAATTATCATGACTACAGGAAGCGGAACAGGTTGATTGGATGTTTGATGTTTTTGCCCTCTTTTGCACTGGGCTCTGATTGGGCAGGAGAGGAACTGACATTTTGGAGGCATCAGTGACCTGTCCTTTAAATGGCTGATCAATTCCCTAAGCATGTCTGACATTTGCTTACTAGCTGCTATTTTCTGCTTGCATGTAATTATAGGCAGCATTACAGAACACAGGAGAATAGAGAGAGAGAGAGAGAGAGAGATGCTGTCATTGGTGCCAACAAAAGAAAAAAATTGTTCTTTCTTAACCTTTGCTGTTTCATCATCTTTATAAAATACAGCTCTGGTTCTGAACAGGGCACTGATTTAAATCCTGTGTACAGCACGGTGATGCGTCCTGCTGTTGGGGTCAGGTCCCAGAGGAGTTGTGTTCCGTCCCTGTCCTGGTCCCCAAGCTCCATTGGTATTATTGTTCTGATTGGACAGTAGGGGTCAGTCTCTCTCCTTCTATGAATTATACTTCGCTTCAGCTGGGACAGCCTTTTACTTGCGTGCCGTTCTGATGGGTGGGAAGACCGTGGCAAGTTGCATCCCATAATAAAGAAAATGCATTAAACTTATAGGAAAACAAATTCAGCACTTTTATATTTGAACCAGCTAGCTCACTAACCATCAGGTACTCACCTATTACAACTAATTAGAGGCTCATTAAAGGGCGTCTTTGTAAACATGTTTGTCCATAATTCCGTCTTGGCTATCAAAACACTCGATAACATGCCTTATGATAATTTGATCATCAAAGCAAAGCCTCACAGTCATTATCAGGATAATACTACAGATACCTGAGCAGCTCTGCTTCAAGCTTTATTAATATCATAACCAATTCAGAGTTGGTTTAATTGGCCTGTTGTCTGGTTGCGAGGGCTTAGCTCTACAAGACAGCACAGTCTGTAACCCAGGGCATGCCGCAGGTTGTTTATCCTAGTACTTTTGATTCCTGACACAAACCACTGCGAGCTTATCCGAGTTTCTTCTCTGCGTGCGTCTGCTGAACACGAGGCCGTCCTGTTGCTTCTTTGGTGCAGCCAAACAGCATGTTTGTAAAGATCTGATTGGATCTGGAGATCAGATTACTGGTTTGACATGCAGGGTCGAGCCAGCACAAAGAGGGGCTGTTTTGTTCGTTGCAAATAATATACAGGGTGGGCCAGAAGACTCTACGTAAGTGGGATTAACACCTGGGAATGGGAAGCTGTCGCAAGGTTGCAGTAGACTTTAACAGGACGCGTGGCGAGCACATCACACACACGACGCTGTCGCCAAACTTATTAATGAATTCAGAAAGACTGGAAGTTTTTTCCAGGCCAACTTCCACTGGCGAAGGCACAACCGACGTGGTGCTGGTAAACGCCATCCAATATGTATGAAGACTTTTCGGACACCCTGTAGATTTGGCCCCGTGTTGGTGGTATTTATAATCCAGTTCACTAAGAAGAATGGCCTCTCTCTTCGTGACTGAGACTGTGGAAGGCTGCAGGATAGAGGTGTGCAACTAAAAACTCAGTGAGTGCATGCAGGGCAGGACTAGACAAAGAGAGCACTGGGGTGGACAAACTCTAGATGAATATAAATTTATCAGGAAACTACATTTTTGTGCATAGCTCTGGCAATTTTCTTTGATCATTCTAGTCTTTACACATGCCTCATTCTTAACGTAGTCTGCTTTCATTATGTTTTCTAATCGTTCCGATCCTAAAATTGGTTGTGAATACAAAAAGGGTCTTTTATCTGCCGTTTCTGGATGCCGTGTGCAGACGACACAATACGTTTTCTGACGTGACGGATTTGACTGGTGTGCTGTTCCATCATCGTCATCACTAGCTTGTGAAAAGTCCTGATATCAACTGAAGGTGGTGTTCTGGTGTATTAGAAAAATTTACTTACGTCATAGTATTGATCACAGTTCTGATTTATTCCCGTCGTCTCAGGTGTTGAAGCTGTACCGGAGTGGCTTGCACAGTCCTCTCCCGTTTTGTTTTTGTTGGTGATCCTTTTCTTGCGGAATGTTTTCCGTCTGTCCCGAAATTTTAATCAAATATTTGTGGGTGGGTCAGTTCAATTTCAGATGGCTTTTGCTAATCTATTAGTTTAATATTAAAACAAAATTATCTTGAATTAATTATGCTGCCGTTATTTTGAGGCTAACCCTAGAATTGTGGTTGCTGCACATGTAAAGCTTGCGGAGGTGCTTGCATGTCAGGGTGTGGGGACGGGCGCATCGAACAGCTCCATTTAAAATAAACCAGTTAAATTCACTATAAAATATTACTGGTGGGTAAAACTTGAAATGTGTTTTGGAGCTGACGGGATTGGTCTGACTTTTTGTGGGAGCTGGGGGGATTGGTCATAATTTCTTTGAGAGCTGGCGGGATTGTTCAGACTTTCTGTGCGAGCTGGCGTTATTGGTCACAATATCAGTGGGAGCTGGAGTTATTGGTCATAATTTCAGTGGGCGCTGGTGGGATTGGTCATAATTTCAGTGGGAGCTGGCGGGATTGGTCAGACTTTAGGATTTAAAAAAACATGTCATCTGCAGGAGTTCTCATGCTTCCAGCAATATAAAATCCATCCACTCTCTATGTCTATGGCTCCCTGCATTCTAGTCAAACACGATCAATGATTCAGCATTTTCATTGAATAAGGAAGACTGTCATAATGGTGGTGGTGATGATGGTGGCTGCAGTGTGCTATACATAGAACTTTTAGTACTGTATAATCCCACTCTCTGGTGTCACCCAGAAGGAGATGGGTTCCTTTTTGCCTCTTGTTCCTTTCATGGTTTCATCATGCAGTCTCAGTTTTCTTTTTCCCACCGTCTCCTCGGGCTTGCTCACTGGGCATCTAAATCTTTTCTGATTTCCGTAAGGCTTTGTGCCAATGTCTATTGTTAAATATGTTGTGCAAATAAAATATGACTGCATATGTTGAAGGAAGCACAGTTGTGTTAATCTAGTGGATTTGAGTGTTTGGACCACAACGCAGTGCCAGTGAGGGTATTAAGCTTCCCACAGGAACCCATCTGTACAAAAACAAACACAGTAGCACATCTCGATCTCTCTCATTCACACCCACTCTGCCTCTTTTTTCCAAACACATTAGATATACTATCCGTGCTCATCATAGTACGCTGAGGCAACATGGCATCATACAATCAGGAGGAAGGAGTTCCACCATGATATTGCGACAGTGCAGCCATGTTTCTCACCGTAAGACAGATTGTGAAATAGCAGGTGTCCAGCATGCAGGTGTGGGTGTGTGGTTGGTGAGCACTGAAGCCTCCTGCAAAGAGCTTATTTTCTCAATCACTTACCTGAGAGGAACACAAAGGGAATAATTTACTTCTGCCCGTTTTTACCAGTTATCCGTCCTCCACCGTTATCAGCCCCAGTCAAGATGTCAGTGACGTAACACCAGGAACATAAAATATTTCTTCTAATGTAGCCAAAAGCATTGACAGGTCATCAACACCTACAACTCGAGCATAACTTTTATTCTGAACTTGCCTTCTCTTCTCCACCCACACACTGTTCTGCTTTGTTAAAAGTAGTCTAAAAGTCTTAGAACTCTGTACTGGATTATCTGAATGATACAGTGCGGTCAGGCATGAGACTAAGCAGGCTAGTGGGAAAACCTCCTGAGCATATATTGAGAATAGTCAAAGTTATGTGGATTAGAATTTTGTCTTTTGATTTATATGCATACTGCGAAAGCAGGAAATGTATTTCAGCAGTATTTATACATGGCTTGTTCTGTGGGCATATCCTCCAGCATACTCAGATCACCTGCTATCATCTGATAGAGGGGAAATAAACATAGGAATAGCAGGGGGAAAAAAGGTGGATCAGAAAGAAAAAGCCAAAAGCTTGCTTCCCTGTTGTCACAAAAGCAGTCACTATGGTGACAAAGGAATTCTATGTCTGCTAAAAAAAAAAAAAAAAAAGGGAAGAGATGACAGAAGAAATTGGGAGAGAGAGAGTAATGCAAGAGCAAGGGAGAAAGAAAGATTCAAGGGGAGAGTTATGTTGTTGGGAGCAGCTGTACCTCATGTGCCTAGTGATTAAGACCTCAGTCTCCCATGGCGTAGGTGGCAGAGGGAACAGCTTATAGGCCAAGTGCATTATGCAAAAGGATGGAACTGACCAGTCCTGTGGTGAAATGGCCTGCTTAGAACCGAGGAACGTGTTCACCTTTTACTTGCGCCTATGCTCTTGCTTTAAAAGGAGAGCATTTGCAGGTAAAAATAAAACGGAAAGAGAGCTCAAGGCAAAAAACAAACAATTAGTGACGTTACGCAGAACTTCTAAGAACCAATAATCAGAAAAATATTTTATTGTCGTGAATCACATTAGGTCTTAGGGCGCTTTCACACCAATTATTCTGTTTGCAGAGGCCCAATCAGAACAAAATTGATGCTACTTGTTTGCCGTTTTGTTTTGATTTGGTTTCACACCGCACATAATTAACCACAACAAACCGAAGCACAAAAAAATAAAAGTATAAAATGGCTGAGGGACATGCCTGTAAAACTCTTTCAATTGTTGGTTCTTGCTCGGAAGTACAGCAGTGTTTGTTTGTGCAAGCTCTGACTCATTTTGTGTCTGGATAGTCAATTACAAAGCTTTCGAGTTAATTTTAGATTGTAACGCCCGGAATTAGTCGGTCGACTCTTTTTAGGATCCACGTTGATATGAAGAGGTCAAGAGCTTAGGTTCGTGTTCACATCAACCATCAGGAAAATAGTCTACGACTTTAACCGCAGCATGGTCGGGCTGGTTCGAGTATTTCAGAAACCGCTGATCTTCTGGGATTTTCACACATAACAGAATTGTGCGAAAAACATCCTGTGAGCAGAGGGTCTGCAGGCTGAGAGAGATCACTGGAGAATGACCAGACACGTCTGAGCTGACGGGAAGTCTATAGTAATTCAAATAAGCGCTCACCACGACTGTGGTGAGCAGAAAAGCATCTCCGCATGCACAACACATCAAACCTTGAAGTTCATGAGCTAAAACAGCAGAGGACCACATCTCAGAAACCACATCAGGTTCCACTCCTGTCAGACAAGTACACGAAACTGAAGCTGTCATGGGCACAGACTCGCCCAAACTGGACAGTTGAAGACTCGAAAAGACCAGGTTTTTTATTTTTATTTTATTTTTCTCACAAAAGGACTTTCTCACTCTCATTTTCTTGCACTCTTTCTTTCTCGCGCTCTCTCATTTTACTCATTTGTAGTCTTCCCCTACACAAATCCCTCAAGAAGTACACTTCTTTCTCCTTTCTTTTCCTACAAATGCCATAAGGTCATTACCCTGTATAAAATCTGAATCTCTGTATACACAGTCGAAACGTTTTCTAAAAAGACTCGTGTCCCTGGGGAGGGAACAGTTTTGTGTTGATTTCATGTTCTGTCTTCCATGCACTTTAAAGGTTTGCGTTTTATTTTAATAGGAAATGTAATTTCTCCCTGTGAAGTAGAAACAAACTAATTTGTTCCTGGCCAGTGCTTCTATAGATAAAGCAATCCTTTACAAGGAAAACAGAAAGTATCACGCATCATCACATTCCTCATTAGAGCGCAGGGCCCATGAAAACCATAATAACGGATCTGAACTGACCTTGTGTCTCGCTGTGTGTTTAAATTTGTGTTTCGCTAACATATGCCTATTAATTTACTTCCACCTCAACAAAGGGAGTGAAAACATTACGGAATACTACTTTAGTCTGTAGTTTGTACGATATCTCGATGGGTTAAAAATGACTGACCATGGTCTCAGATGAAGGATTAGGTTTTCTCACTTCAAAACGCATAATGTGGGACAATAGCATAAGGTTTCATAGCATACGCAATATGTATTTTTAATAAATGATAGACACTTTATTGATCTCTAAGGGGAAATTTGGTAAAATTGTATATGTCAAGTCTTCAAGTATCCATCTTGCTTTTGGTTCGTGTTGAAGTCGATCCCAAAAAGAGAGTCAATTGACTGATTTCAGGCGCTGAAATCTAAGTCTTTAAAATATATAAATCAAGGTGATTCAGCCTTCCCCAGCTGAAGCGGTTGGATGGACTTGGTAGGATGTCATAGATGGACCGGATTAGGAACTTGATGTGGAAAGGCTAAACCTGCCACACCTTGTAAAAGGAGATCTTACGATCTAACGCCTGTTCCTATCTTGTCCATGTACCGTGTTGGCACGTACCCCCCACCAACTGGCTTGCACGCAGATCCTCAACCCTGGATAAGTGAGAGCTTTTATCTGTACTCACACACTTGAATCGAAGGGGGCTTTGGCTGAAGGTGTGTCGTGATGTCACACGATGCTTCTTGCAAGCTCCTGTGAATATTGCGGCATTTTCCTTGATTTAGCTTTAATTTTCACGATTGTAAAATCCCGGAGCGATTGCCCTGTGTAGCTGTGACCAGCTGTAAGCCTGGACCGCTATGTCCTGAATCTTCCATGTCCTTCCAGTTCACACTTCAATGACAATAGAATTGGTTTATGGTATGAATTTGCCAGTTTTATTTTCTGTGTAAAGGCCATCACAAGTTGTGTACTTTGACACTTTTTGTTTGACATGCCACAGTGACTAATCTTGCTTTGCTTTATCATTACAGGGCTCGAAATGAACTTTTTTTTACTTGGTAGCACTGGTGCTCCCAACTTCAAAAAGTTAGGAGCACCAGCAAAAATTTAGGAGCACCCACAGAAACTTAAGGACCAGCACAACTACAACTTATATATACAGTGGGGGAAATAAGTATGGGACGAGTCAACATTTTTTCAGTAAATATACTGTATTTCCAATGAGGTTATTCACATGAGGTTTTCACCAGACGTCAGTATTAACTCAAGAAATCTGGAAATATAAACAATTCACATTAAAATCCATAAATAAAGTTGTGGAATGACACAGGAAAAAAGTATCGAACACGCTAAGAAAAAGCAGTTCTCCAAGGCAAGGTAAGGCAAGGAACCCGCTGAAGTCGGTAAGTATTTATACCCCCTATCTGTGCAAATTAATATCAGCTGGGTTTGTAAATTGATGGTCTATAAAAAGGATTTTTGTTACCAAGGTGTCACTTCATATAATTGAAGGAATGATGAATGGAGCCCTTTACTGGGAGATTCTTGAGAAGAATCTGCTGCTATCCACCAGGATGATGAAGATGAGATGTGGGTGGACCTTCCAGCAGGACAACGATCCAAAGTATACAGCAAAGGAAACTCTCAATTGGTTTCAAATCAAGGTGTTCGAATGGCCCAGTCAATCACCTAGCTTGAATCCAATTGGACAAGATTTAAAGACAATATGTTTAGAAGAATGGGCCAAAATCACACCTGAATACTGCGGCCCATTCATTTCTTCATACAGGAAGCATTTTGAAGCCGTCATTACAAACAAAGGCTTCTACACGAAGTATTAAATATATTTCAGATGGTGTATTCAAAACTTTTTTCCTGTGCCATTATTCTTTATTACACATAACTTCATTTATGGACTTTAATGTTGTGAATTCTTTATATGTGTGGATTTCTTGACTTAATACTGATGCTTGGTGAAAATTGAATGTGAATAGCCTCATTGGAAATATATTTACTGAAAAAAATGCTGACACGTCCAATACTTATTTCCCCCGCTGTGTATATATAGTTATATCTATTTAAGTATAGATAGATGGAACAGATTTATTTTATTTAAAATCCCTACCACCACTGGGGCTTTACACAACCTACGGCCAGGATTTTAAATTTGGTCTTCTGGCGCGCTGTCCCTCCTCCATCCATCTCTTCACCGAGGCTGAGGCATCGAACGTGGTGCCGGTGTTAAATTTCACATTCAGCTCTGCCAATTGAGCGTAACGGCCGGCAGCATCTCGACGATTAAAAGCTTCAGCAGTCGAACCTGATCCTGAATTCTTTTTCACACACTTGTCTTGGCATTTCACATGCTTGGCGCTCTCCCCATGTTTAATCAAGCTCTTGTGCTTGAATCTGTGGATTCAGTGGCGAACACAGTGTTACCTGCAACCTCAAAGGTTTTACAGTGAACGCAGTGCATTGAACCATTTCCATAGAGGGGCCACTCGAAGTCTGTTCGCCACTCTCTCTGAACACTGTAAGCCTTTTTTTTTTTTTTTTTTCTTCTCTTTTCAGCTGGTGGATCCACATGATCGCCATCACCAACTCCAGTAGTCACGTTACCCAGGGCTGGACTGGGACATAATTTCAGACCGGGAGTCTCTCACACATCCAGGCCCCATACACCCACAACAAATTTTTAAACCACTGACAACCCTATTTTTTCTTTCCTAAATTCAATTTATTACACACACTATGGCCATCCCATAAAAACATAAACGAACAACCTAGAGATAGTGAAGCAGTCCTAATTTATATCCGCTTACATGGGTATGCCAAGCATTTACCAAACACCAGAAGTGCAAAGCTGCCAGTAACGCTCTACTTTTCACTCATAAAAGTACATTAAATGCAGAAGAGGTAAACAAGAGAGTTTACCCCTATTGGTCATCTTGGCTTGGCTTGACCACTGCTCCAGAGTTAGTGCCAGGTTGACTCTCTCCACCTTATTGTGAAAAATTTACCTCACATATATGAAGACTTAATTTTCTAAATTGCCAAATATCTCTTGGCGCAGTACCAACTATATCATAACAATATCTATTTAGAAAAATCCTAATATTGAACATGATGTTGCCTTTTATGACTCGTAGCTTGGAAAAGTGTGTTTGTTGTTGCTGCTGCTGTTGTTTGCCGTTGCTGCATTTGTGATTTCAGCATTTTAAATAATAACGTTGAGGGCTCCCTAAATACATTGTACATTGGATATTTTTCTTCTAAGGGACTTTGTATTATAACTATACAGTAGATAGTGCTGTCCTTTAGCATATTCCGAGTGGCGTAATAGAAATAGTGCTGTTTGTTAGTAGTGAAACTGGGGTTAATACTTGATTAGCATAGTTAGCGAACACAACGCTACAGTGTTTATAGAGGAGACTGAGCAGCATTTGAAGCCCTGAACTTGTCGGTAATTTTGTTACATTTTCGCCACTTGTTTTTAGAGGGTTTTCTTTTTGCGTGCCCGTTCCCTCTCCGCTCCAGCTGGCCTCTTCCTCTCCATCCTCGCTCTGTGCAGTGATGACTCTGTTCCAAACCGTTCCCCGGAGCTGAGGAGAATGCTAGCCGTACAAGTCAAAACTAACAGAGTCGGGGTTTACTATCCATATATTATACAATGCCGAAGTCGGAAAGGATCACTTGAGTTCATAGGACGCACAATAATAACGATTAAATAAATAAATAAATGTAAAAAAAAAAATTAAACAAATAAATAAATGATTAAACAGCAGGGCAGCGGGTCAAATCAGTCATCAGGCCACTGGGAATTCTCCCGGTGCTCCCGATGGCCAGTCCGGGCCTGATATTCTCTCTAACTATAGGCAACTTACAAAAGAAATCTGTGTTCTTTTCATCTTCTCTCTTCATCATCGCGCTAGTTATCTCCCTGTCACGTGACAGCAGAGCGCAGGGAAAGGGAGTGATTGACGGCTAATGTTAACCAATCTAAAATCTGCATTAAAGTAAAGAAAGTTTTGTAGAGAATTGGAAAAAAAGGTCGCGCCGCAACAATTATTTTCACTGGCACAAATGCTCCCAAATATATTTCGAGGTCGCACAGATTAGATTTCGGGAGCAATTTCGAGCCTTGCCTTAAGATAATACAGTCATTTATGCAGTAATTTGAAGCTCACTGGAAGCTTGTATCTTGTAGAAATCCTGCTGAGGTTACCAGGTCATGGGGCTGGTTTATTGTACTCGTTCATACCGTTTGAATGAAATGTGCTCAATCTGTATCATTTGTTCTTTTGGTCTGCTCTTCTGAACTCGTCAGTGTGGTCTTAGCTCTGAATTATTTACAGTTTTCACAGCGTTCTGATCTGCTTTGTAGGCATTGCTACTTCTTTGTACTTTTCACTACTTCGCCTCATCTACAGTTAGCTCTGGGCTGATTCGATGATTCTTGGTGCACCTATGCCAAAAAGGGCGAAAAAAAAAAACCCACACAAAAAACGTGGCTATGTGAAATGAGGACAGTAGTGAATGCCGAGGGTGAGAGCGTCACAGAAGGACAGTGTGAGAGTTTGAGGTTAGAACTTGATGGGCGAGTAGTATGTGAACAGTGTTATGTGCTAAAATGGCAGTTTTAGATCATATAGAGGCATGACAGGTGGTTAAAGCAAGAATCCATGACTAATCACTAATCTCCATTTATAATTCTCTCTCTTTCTTTCTCTCTCTCTCTTTTAGGGCAGTCTGAAGAGCAGCAGCCATCAGATATCTCCTCAAGAGTTTCTCAGTGAACTGAAAAGTGGAGCGACTGATGAGAGGCTGTTTGCCTGTCTAGATTCTCTCCGAGTCTCTCTCACCAGCAATCCAGTCAGGTACACACACACACCCACGTATTCACTAGGGCTACGACTAAGGATTATTTTGATCATCGATTAAACTGTTGATTGTTTCTTCAATTTGTTGGATTAAAAGGCCAATTTTTCTTTTCTGTATTTTTTAGAAAACACGTTGTTTCATTCTGCCCGATGTTTTCCTTCAAACATTGTGCAAAGTGAAGGCTATGAAAATGGTATTAAATGCATCTGTGCGCTATGCTATACATTGTGCAAAGGATTAAAAAAAAAAACATTAACATTATATTTGGAAAACAAAAATGGATTTTCCCACCAGCTTTAAATCAGAAGTTAAATGACTATATTAAAAATGCCAAACGAAAGCACAAACTAAGTGTTAAGTGGTGAGAGGTTGAATGTTCTGCAGTAACACACATTCACTCGTCTGAACACAGTAGCGTTACTTTATTCTGTAAATGTACGACACTTCTTACATTTATATACAATGACCTGCTCTAACCCCATTACAGTTACCGCTCTCATACACAACACCATTACTTTTGTTTCTAAATATAGCATCAAACAACATATTTGATCAGAATGAATATTATACTCTTCCTTTCTATTGCGCTGTTTGACTGACACGTGGACTCGCACTCGTTCGGCGACGTGTAACGGAGACTCACTCGCGGTCAGGACGAGGCTTTACGTGAAATGGAAATGCTGGCGTGGATTTCTAATATTTACAGATAAGGATATGAAGGTAAAAGTGTCATTTCTGTGCTGAAGAAAACACGTCTGGAACACGTTAAACACCACGCGCATCTGTCGCAGAGTCTGACACGATAAGCCACGTTAATACACTCACGAGTTTGTTTAAAGCGCTCAACATAAAACGTTCTCGTGTTATAGACGACCTGGATCGTGTACTTTTCCCACAGCAGCTCACTCTGTGATCTGTACTGTTTTTCACACGGGTTTTATTCAGAGAAATGCGTTTTTCACCATCGTGAAGTGACGTCACTGACGGGGGTTATCCATCGTGACATCACAGACCTGACTAAGCCATACTGACATTCGCTGTCGATTATTTAATTATATATGTATATATAATTATATATGTATATATACTATAATTATAGATTTGATTAGTTGTTGCAGCCCTAGTGTACACACACGTCTTTCTGTGCTTTTCTTCTTGCTTTGATGTTTCCGAACACGTACACATACACATACACAGACACACACACTGCCCTTTCCACCTTTTCTGACCCACCTTCTTTGACATTTGGCTAATATTTAACTCCTGTGCCGAATGATATGGCATTAGCTTACAGCAGCACTCCATGCTGTGAAAAATTAATATGTACTGCAGATGGGTGCGATGTTGGAGTTTCTCTCCCCTGCCTCATAATTGTTTGATGCCGATCACGGCAGGCGCTCCTGCTGTTTGCCCATATTCCTACCACAAACATGAACCAAGCTCCACCACGAGGAGGGGTGATTAATACAGAAATAATTACAGCTTTTGTGACTAATATAAACTACCTTCAACGAAAACTTGGTTTTAAGATCCAATTTGCGCCATGGGAGGTTTTGTAGGTTTGGGCTCCAAGGGAACGAAGAAAGAATAAGTTACAAAAACAAACAGACAAACAAACAAACAAAAATCCCACCTCAGATGCTTAATAGTTGGTGTACATTACTTATGGTCTTTTGTCAGTGGTCTAATCTTCTGTTTCCTTTGAAGACTTCTGTTCTCCAGGCTGCCTGTAGTCATTAAAACAGTTCATTAAAAAAAAAAAAAAAACCCAATTCATTAGCTACCAAATGACTTAACAAAACAATACAGAATGGAAATTTTAACGTGTGTGAAAGCAGGCTTGAATCCCTTTTTTGTGCTCCTCGCCATGTTCCTTTGTCACGTAAGGTATTTCAGCTACTTTGATCACGGAAATCCATTAGGCACAGCAGTTGTGTGCGCTGTATGTGTTTGTATAGATAAAATTATCACATTCATTTTAAGTTAATTTGGCCGACTACGCTAAGCACCATGCCCAATTTGGACAGCGAGCATCGGTCATCCTTTAAACTAAGGTTGGAGGAGTCGAACTGCTTTCATCCTCTCTGCATCCATTATTGGAGTAATTCATGAAATGTCATGATTTCTATTAGCACTCCTTTTTGTGTTTGGGCACGTTTCGTCTGAGAGCGCGGCCGGCTGAATGATCCGCAATCAGCGAGCGAGGCCAATCTTGCGTAGCGGTTTTGGAGAGCAGCTGTTACCCCTGGTCTGCGGGCCTTCCTGTTTTGTTCCCCTCGCAAGGTTAAAAAACTTCACTAAGCAGTTCAGCAATCCAATCTTGGTTTTAGCATGCGCTGTCCGGCTTCTAGTGCCACTACAGCTGCGCAAAGCTGGCGCTGCTCTTTTGATTAATCCACTTTATTTCTGTCCTGTCTGCTGATTAAAGTCCGCAGTGTCCTAGAGACAGAGTTCATTTAGTTCTCTTGCTTGTTATTCACCTCACAGCGATGACACCCAGCTCTAAATATCGCCACAGAAAATCTCTCTCAACATGAATGTGTTCGATTGGGCTGATGTATTTTATTTCCTTGGGGAATTTGGACAGATTTGGACATATTTGCAGCAGTTTTCCAGCCTTAACAGGTGTGCCTTATCTTTAAGACTGTAATAATAAGTTTGCGTCGACTGCACTGTGGAAAATGGCAAGAGGGGAACTACGGGACACTAATTTATTCGTAAAGCAGCCACGCCAAAATTCTGCATTAGCATATAGCCTGGAGTAACAGAAGGAGAGGGTCAGAGTGCTGTGGCCATTTGACATTCGTGTCCTCAAATATACACTGCATGGCCAAAAGTATGTGGACGCCTGACCATGATCCCCATTTGTGGGCCTTGCCCAAACTTTTTCCACAAAGTTGGAGGCACATGATTGCATGGAAAGTCTTTGTATGCTGTAGCATTAAGATGTCTCTTCACTGGAACTGAGAGGCCCAAACCTGTTCCAGCACGATGGTGCCCCTGTGCACAAAGCAAGCTTCATGAAGACATGGTTTACCAAGGAGAACTCGAGTGGCCTGCACAGAGCCTTGACATTGACTCCACCCTTTGAGGTGTATTGGAACTGAAATCCAGTGGAAAGCTTTCCCAAGAGTGGAGGTTATTCTAACAGCTAAAAAAGGGCCTAAATCTGGAATAGGCTGCTCAACCTATGGGTACATATGAGTGTAATTGGTCCTTCTATCTATTGCTTATTATCTAAAATGACCCTCTTGCTGCTCATCCAGCTCCAATTAGTTTGAATGGTTCTGTCTTTGTGTTTACATACGTCGAGCTCAAATCCTGTTTACTTCTCAGTCTCGGCTTCAGACTCTCCGGCCACAGGCTAAAGAGCATCTGATCGCTTTAGTGCACTTTTCAGGACACGAGCTTCAGCATCTTAAAGATTGTATTCTGAAAGGCCGTCCTCGTTTCTTTGTGAGCTTTTCAAAGCAAAATATAACTCATTAACACAGGATTTCTGACAGCCTATGTGGAAAGGTATGTAACATCAGCCATGTCCCTCAAATATGACCTCTATCTGTGTTCTTGGCCCCCTTTTATTTATTTATTTATTTATTTATTTATTTTTAAACATCTTTATTTTCTCTAGTGAATGCTTGAGGACTGGTTTGTGAGACTAGTCTACTTGAAACTTGGATATAATTAAATGTTGAATTCTGTCCAGTAAATGTTCAAAATATGCAAGTTTATGTAGACAAAGAGATTCCTATATTCTCTCTCTCTCTCACTCACACACACACACACACACACACACACGTGCATGTATTGTGTATGTGCAAGGGAAGAAACCTACAGACCAGATTTCTCATTAGTGCTGGAGTTCAAAAGCAAAGTTATATTTTATGCAAGTTCACCTTTTAATTTTTTAACATGCTATTCAGAATAAAAAAAAAAATAGAAAGAAACGCGTTGGCATCGAGGTACAGTACAGGTGTAAGTTCATTGAATGTTCATCTACAAGGCCCTTCCATTATGATGAAGCCTTCAACCTTAAGACTTTTTATGCGGTGTTGCATTGAGGAGGAAAAAGGCTGTCTTTTCTGCATTTGCTTCTCCCCACCCCCCACCCCCCACACCGCCACAAAATTCAAGCCACATTCAAATACTGCAGTTTAAATAGAGTAGCACCTCCTGCCCTTCAAGCAGAAGCATGTATTTGATTTATTTATTTATTTTTACGTTGATGCTGGATAAATCTTTCCTGACTCGGTTCCACCTTGTGACACATGCATTATAAACTCTAATCTCTCTCATGTCCCCAATTTAAAATTTTGACAGCTATGACAGCAAGAATATAGCACCTCATCAATGTCAAACCATGCGTTTAACTGCCTGCTGGCCAAGGTGATGATCATACCATCTGATGCTGAATTTCCTTATTTCAGACCTGGAACACATCATAATGTTTGTGGAACTGTAAAGTTTGTGGGGACGCGTTGTACTCAAGGGAATATATATGTATACGTTGTCTCGTAAACAAGCAATGATGATTGCAATAAACTTAACAGATTTTTTTTTTCTATGAGCCAGCAGGTCGGTGGCCAGCAAGTCTCGGCTGTGTCTTGTTGGACTTGTTCTGGAACATCTTTCTTTGTCTTTTTCTGTCTGTCTATTCCCCTTTCCTCTTCATACACACACTCCCTCCCTTCATCCCGTGTCTCGGCATTGGACCATGGCCAAGGCGAAGAAGAGCTATAATTTATTCCTATATTCCTCTTTTCCACTCGGGCAAAGTGTCTGATTGGTCTAGTGAGTGATGTTTCCAATACCTTCCCATGCTTCCATGAGTGACATTGATTTCTCCCCCACTGCCTGGTCTCTCAATCTTTTTATTTTTTTGAATTTTTTTTTTTTTTTTTTTTAGTATCAGTTCAGAAGTTCATCCATAGTCACAGAGCAGAATGCTAAATGGTTTTGAAAAGACACCTCTTTTGATTTGGCTGGCTTCATTGCGCTCCAGTGGTCGTGACTGGTTAAATATTGAACGTGTTGCACCTAAAGAGGCCCGGGCAGACTGGATGGATGACGACCTTTTCTCCAATCTTTCACTTCTTCTCCTAGATTAGAGCCCGGTCTTCTCATCAGGATGGCTTTTAAATGAGAACAGACCTCTCACCGCTCATGAAACAGATCGGGCAAAGAAACAATATCACCAATGATTGCTTCGGTCCTAGCGTTCAGTGCACCGAATTGGAAGTCGAAGCAATGTGATTGCGTCTTGCTCAGTAATATTACAAGTGGATTTCCCCGGACGGGGATTCATCCCTGATATTTCCTTAAAGGTTACCAGCTAGAGCGGCGTAGCTTCCTATCGAAATGCAGGGTGTGTTTTCTGCGCTGTCATTTGCACTGAGGTATTGGGGTGTGATCTCCCGCCGCCGCCGCCGCTCCTTGTTCGATATTCGCAGACAATGTTGGATCATTTCCACAGTACTGCAATTAAAATCCCAACCAGTTACCACCGTATTGCTGAATTAACAAGGAGGTTTTCAGTTGATTTATCACAGTCAGAATGCGAAATCTGTACAAAAGAAGCCCCGTCTCCTGGCATTGTACGGAAACACTCTCCTTGAGCAGTCCAGAACAAGAAAGCCATTAACATGTGCAGGAGTGCAGAACAAGGCAGCCATTCTCACTTTCTTTGTTTTTCTGTCTTTCCCTTTTCTTTCTACTGCACTCCATTCCCCCCCCCTTCCTCCCACTCTCTCAAGCTGCGCATATTTCCTCATTTTCCCCTTTTACCTTGGTATCAGATGTGCTCTGTCCTGCCGAGTATGACGGAATGTAAAGTGGGTAATTTTCGCAGGGCCCAATAAAGCTCGTTGTCCTCCTGACAAAGAAAAGACCTGTCTACACAAATGTGCTTTTATCATTTTTGTGCTTGTCATCTATTCCTCCCCCCCCCCCCACAAGCTTCTTAAAGGCCTGTTGGTGTATGTACATGTGACAGGGCAGAGTTTGCACGCAGGCACTTTCGAAAGTGTTTGACATGGTGGCTATAAATAGTGTGTTATGTCACTTTTGTATTTAGCATAACAGTGTTTAAATGTTGTGTGAGACAGCATTGTGACAAGCTTATTCTCAGTATTTCTCACACCTCACTGTGCTTGAACGCCAGCCAGAGGATCTGCCAGGTTTTGTGTGCATCGGCCATTTTGCGGTTTATCGAGAGCATATCTAACTCGCTAGGAGGTGAGTGATAATCGCCAGTCAGTGCGGTGTGTAATGTGTGTTATGACAAGAGGGCAGCGTTCGTAGTTTATGGCTGAATCCGTTCTGGACTTGTTTGGGGTTGGATGACTGGATTGTTTTCCTTCAGTTGTTTATCTTCAGTAACCGCTTTGTCGCAGGCTTGTGCGATATTGATTTGACCTTAATCATGATTTTTCCATTTTAAAACATCATTGTAAATGATTTAATCGTCCAGAACTGGTAGCCTGAAAGAGACTGGAAAACAAGTCTTTCCATCATTTTACAGTTTAAGGAGAGAACAGGAGGGGGTAATAATCTTACCAGCCAATTTGACCAATATTACTGAATTGTTGCGTGAGAACTTTTCCTCTCATACCCTTCCTGATTTGTTCCTCCAGACCGTGTTCAGGGGATCCTCCGTTCACAACGATCTCCAGTACCGGTGCACGATAAACTTCTGTATTCACTCCTATGTTTTTTGCTCTTTTCCCTTCACAATTATGTATCAGATGAGTGATGCTGAAAGAGTGGCATTTATTCCACAGACAAAAACGAAAGAAAAATCTGCGCTCCAGCCAACTAAAAAAAAAAAAACAAAACGGGCGGAGACGGCAAACCTCTACTCCTAACTACAATACCCATAATGCAGCGCACCTACATGTTAATGCCGCAACTCGTAAACTCTGGACAACTCAACTACACGTTCCTTCCGTGTTTACGGGGTGACGTCGGTTCAACATGACCGCTCACACTGTGAACAGTGTACAAGATCCGTTAATATACACACACATTCCGCTGATCAACAGCTAGACCGCTAATCGCTGTTGGTGCTGAGCTGCAGTTTCAGTTTAAAATGTTGCACGAATGTTTGAAGTTCACCATCGTACCACAAAACCAATCGCCTCTGAGGCCTGTAACTGTGAAAGTGTGCTTATAGTAGCTGTTTATGAAATTGATGTACTCTGACGGAGCAGAATGCGTAAAGGTTGGTAGGTGTAGTAACGGGTTGGATTTTGTAATTGATCCAGACAGATTCAAGGTCACAGCAAGGTCAAGTGTCTAGCTTCCTTCTTGTTTGGAGTATCTGATAAGAGTATTTGAAACGTACATATTAGTAACAAGAAGGATTAGACTTGTCGACAGTGGAGCACTGGAGGCCTCCCTGCTGATACTGTTGGTGTCAAGTTTGACTGATTTTGTCCCTAAATCAAATCCTACACCCTTTTCTGTCTGGTGAGTAGAAACTCTGGCTCTGTGAGCGTCTGTGGCTGTGGAGTAGATGAAACCGCTTCAGTGGTGCTGTTGTGGCGTGGCATGTCTGGGAGACTGTCACTCTCAGTAGTGCTTACTGTCCTTGCGGGTTTTCCCCAGAGAGCAGCTGCCCATGTTCTGCCCCCAGGGGGTCCAGCCTGCACCCACACGCTGCCTTTCACACCCCGTCGAACTAACTCTCTCTCACTTCCACTCTCTTTAGTTTTTTTTATTTTATTATTTATCCTTCCCACACACTCCTTGTCCCTAAAGAAAATGAGATGGGGATTAAAAAAAAAAAAAAAAATCTATGAAAAATGATCAAATGCTCTGCATTATGAAACTGGCTGTAAATTTTTCTCTTCAACAGAAATTGACCATTTAATATTGATATTTAAAGAACATTAACAATCTTGGTGACTGTTGATAAACCTGTAAGTCATAATTAATGACGTTTTATACTATAGCATGGCTGAATTCACAAATCAAAGAGCACGCATTCATCTCCTATGACATCAGCTCTGAAAGTCGTTCTGGCTGTAATGTAAGTGATATTTCTAATAATAGGCTCGTTCTAGTACGCTATCGTCCCTTTAGTAACAACTCGTATTTGTGTGGTGGGCTGATTGAAGGCTAATAATAAAGGTGTGTTAAAAAGGTTTTTTTTAACAAAGAGAAAGATATAATTGTTGATGTGGTGAAACTCTCTGTAAGGAGAATTTGGAGAATTTGTGCTCTCCAGTTCCTTAGTCACATGACAAGCAGAGTTTTTTTTGGTCTTATTAATTCAGAGAGAGAGAGAGAGGGAAAAAAACATGTAATGGAACTATAAACAGTTGTAAATCGCATTGTCATTCATTAATAAATGAATAATTATACTCGTTGGGAAATGGCTGTGGTATAAGTGGAATAACACACTTCATACCGTGCTGTTGTATGGAAATAAACTACGAGAGGTGTATTATTTTTCTGTAAAAGCATGGCCGGTCATGTGTTATTCCTTACTCATGATAATTTCTCCCCTAAGCTGTAGGGCCAAAAGTTTGTGAACACCTGACCGTCACACTCGTACATTATGTGCTTGTTGAACATCCGGTTCCAGATGTAGTCCCCCTTTGCTGTTATAATAATCCCCACTCTTCTGGGAAGACTTTCTAACAAATTCTGGAGCGTGGCAGTGGGAATTTGTGTGCATTTAGCGACAAGAGCACTAGTGAGGTCAGGCACTGATGTTGAGGAGGTTTGGGGTTCAGTCAGTGTTCCAGTTCATCCCAAAAGTGTTCAGTGGGGTTGAGGTCAGGGCTCTGTGCAGGACACGCGAGTTCTTCCACTCCAACCTTAACAAACCATGTCTTCATGGAGCTCGGTTTGTGCACAGGAGCATCGTCGTGCTGGAACGTGTCTGCGCCTCTTAGTTCAGGTGAAGGGAAACTGTAATTCTGCAACAGACAAAGACTTTCTATACAATTGTTTGCTTCCAACTTTGTCACAATACTTTGGGGGAAGAACCACATGTTGGTGTGATAGACAGGTGTCCACATACTTTTGACCATATGGTGTTTTTCGTTTCCTGATGAGCATGGAATCTCTCCTTGAGACGAAATAATTGGGAAACCAGGCTACAATCTCATCCTCCTCTGGATGACACAGAATAAAGGGATTATTAATCATTATGCTTTCACAGCTGTACAGTAGCGAGTCGAACAGTAACGAGTGCGTTAAACAGATCCTCAGTGTGAGTCACGTTGTCTTTATAATTATAGCATCAGTTATTAGGTACAGTATCCAGGTGAGATTGCTGACTGAAGAAAGGGTGAGTTTTTTTGGGGATCATCCACGGCAGCAGAAAGTGAGTTCTAGTGTAAGAGCAGAAGTAGAGCAGGAGTCTCTGAGCTCGTTTCTTTCCAATTCATTTACTTCTTTCAACCCAGCTTTCACATCTGGGTGTGAATGTGTCAGGTGTACTTTTTTATTTTATTTATTTTTTATTTTAAATTTGTGCTTATAGTGTCTTTCTTTCGGCCTCTTTCTCTTGTAAGTTTACTGAGATGAGAGGTTTCACCCTCTTTATGAAACTTCAACACTCCAGCCTTCGCTCGCCATATGTGCACATCAGCGCGCAAAGCATAATTGTATTACACGGTTGTGATAAATGGCACTGACAAACAGGTGGAAATTGTTTTTTTGATATTATATTAAACCTGACCTTCAGGTTTAAGGCTTCAGATTTGTTATTTTGTCAGGACATAATAGCATGTGTTGGGACAAACTCAATATGCTATGCAGGCAGAGCCTAAGCTCTGACTTTGTGACACTACAGGAATACAAACCACTCAGGCTGCTGGTCTGTTTCTTCAATTCTTTCCACCGTCTTTCCTATTCATTATCTATGACAAGGGCTTTATTCTACCCATCCTCCAAATTTCCAGACAGTTCCATTGAGACCTGGGGGTGAGAGACGAAGAGCTTATATCCTGATATCAGAGGTGACTTTGTTATTCACGTTTGTTTGTTGGATTCACATGAATGATATTAGTTCATTAGATGGCCCAATCAGTGGTGCTCCTAACATTTAATTGGTCTTGTCTTTGATTAGTGCGAGCCTGGCAGATTTAACTGTAGCTGTTGCCAAGCCGTCAGAGTCAGGCCTGCGATTATAGCGATAGAGCTCATTGAGATAGACAAGGGTACATGAGCGAAAAGTAGCGGTGAAGAAGAAAGGAGACCAGTGAGAAAGGGATGCAGTTAAAATACTGCGGATACTTCAGAGAGAAAATGACTAATATAGTTTTAAGAAGTCATTAAAGAAAGACCGCAAAGAGGAGTGGTGATGTAGAGTGTTTGGGCCTTGGAGAGTTGAGTGAAAATGAGTGAGTTGGTGAGCTATCAAACAGAGTTTTCCCTATCGAGAACAGGAGTGACTCCGCATGATGATATTCATTCCCAAGAGCCGTACGAATTCCCTTGGCTACCACTTGTAATTTATATCTGTTAATTGTCATTGCTTTGTTCCAGCTAAACAATCAGACGAAACAAACACCACGCTAACGGAAATCACAAAGTACATCCTCGTGTAAATGGCAAAATCGTCTGTACGTATATAGCGCTTTTTTAAAAAAAAATTTATTTCTTTTTTTTTATAAACCTTAGAGGCTCTTCAAAGCACTTCACTGGTTCTCATTCACACACTCACACACCAATGGTAGCAGAGCCGCCATGCAAGGCGCTAGCTTTCCATCGGGAGCAGCTTGGGGTTCAGTGTCTTGCCCAAGGACACTTCGGTATGTGGAGTCACGTGGTCCGGGAATCGAACCGCCAACCCTGCGATTAGTGGACGACCCGCTCTACCACCTGAGCCACAGCGTAAAAGTGTTATTCGTGGTAGTTAGCATGTACTTTTTGTTTTCCAAAAAAAGAAGAAGCACATCAAATTTAAGTATAAAAGCTGTTCAGTTTCATCAGCTATGCAGCTTAGCAGTTGTGATTGCCTGTACAACGGACACTGGGAAAATGTCTGACTTCGTACCATTCTCAAGCGAGCGTGTATTATTTATATATTATTATTTAGCTGCTGCTGCAGAGTAAAGTGTGAAAACAGCCGTGTTATTCAGCCATGATTTGTGTCGCGAATCAGCTGCATCTTGCAGAAGTTCCAGAGAAGGTGATTGATTTGGTTGGGCTTGCTCACATAATGCACAGTGTCAGACTCAAGCTGAGGAGCTAATTCCTTCTGTTACAGCCGTATCCTGTGCACGGATACACTTCCTAAATGTCTTCTTTTATTCTGCCAAAAAAATGATCCATATTAGTTGTGTGTGGCTTGCTGTCCATGATCAGACAGTTAATTCACTGCTGACTTCTTCATAATACAAAAAAATTCACACCGCCCCTTTCTGCCTCTGGACTCGCCCTAAATCATACTACAGCAGTCTCTGTTTATCCACACAGGGGGCGGGACTGCCCTGAAAACCCTTTGGGTGTGTACACCATGTTACCTTTGCTGATTTCTGTGCCTCTAATCCGTGGTCCTTGGAGCTTCCCTAGGAATGAGCTACAGATCGGTTAAACTTTTGCTACTCCGAAGTAATTCCCATAATCTCTGGTCTTTTTACAAAGGGGACGACAGTGACAACAATCAATCAAAAGTTTGCAAAGGGAGGAAAAGAGGACAAGAACAGCAGGGAAGCCACTCTCTACCACATGTGTGTCAATAATGTAATGCAGTCCACCTAAACCATAACGTTGCTTTTGACTTGCCTTGTAAGTAGTAATATGTTGGAATGACACAATTTTCCACCTGAGCACAAGGGTAGCCAGCTCACTGTATTGAGTGATGTATATATTCAATCGCAACGCAAGAACTGGTATCATCAGTAGTCTAGTAGTCAGAAGATTTATCAAGCGAACAAGTCTGTATGTCGATGGATCTAAAGTAAAGACTTGTGTATACAGTATAACGGATTTAAAAATAAGTGCTCCTCGGTTTCTGACGCTGTGAGCGTTCACATTGATTTGACGTCGGTCCGTAAACTGGGGATGAACTCAGAGTTGAGGAAACTACCCTAAGGTGACGAGTAGGAATTTCAAATTAAAGAACTGTGTTTTCTTTGGCTATTACTAGTTGGAGGTGGGAACTACAAGATGCGAACCCGGGTCGAACGCAGCACAACTCTTTACAATCTAACGTCCGCTAGTGTTATAAACACGCTACATTGCTAACTCTGCTGCCACTCCTATAGCATGTATCAGTACGTTTACATGGACAATATTCCGATATTAACCCGATTTAGACGATACTCTGATTAAGAAACTAGCACGTAAACAGCGATTACTGATGACCTTAATCCGATTAAAGTCATACTCGAAGTAAACACAAATGGAATTAAGACGTGTGGAGTGTTCCTGTTTTAGTCGCATTATGGACGTGTATTACAGACATGTACACACCTTAATCACGCTATTAACATCGTGTGAGATTTTTCACCGCATTTTGTGACAGGACACGAACACACACGGCAGTGATCAACCGTTTTATGGCGAACAAGAGAGCACGGCTGCATCCCAAACCGAGTACTTACCTACTATATAGTAGGTTTTAATACATGTATTTCAGCTACTATACAGTAGGTAAGTACGCGGTTTGGGACGCAGCCCACGGCTTCAAGCAGTCGTCTATTTGCACGTATAACATGACAAATAATTAACTGCATTCGAAGCTATCGTAAAATTACAAATAAAAACACCCGAAACTGTATACGGTTCCATAACGAAGACGAACTGTATGTCGATCTGTGAAATTCTGGAGGGACGGCGTGGCGCGGTGACGTAATGACGTGTTCTGTTAACCGCTCAACGTTCTATACCACGTAACACGGGAACATGAAAGGAATATTATAAACACAACTCATGTAAACACCTTAATCGGTGTATTGTCTTATTCAGAATAAGGTCAATAATTAGATTACTGCTGTCCATGTAAATTTAGTCTGTGTAACAACAGCTATCACACACGCACTTACAATGGCAATGTGATAAATACTGACGATGTAAGAGAATTAATTGAAAAGCCGTTTCCAAAAATTCTCTAAGATAGGCAAACAATTTTGTTTCCTTTTTTTCCCCCTCATATATGCAAGGATGCACAAAGGCACTTTTCATCATCATTTTTTTCCTTTTTACATCACCACCGGCTGTTTGTTGTGTTTATTAAAAGGTTGCCATGATGTTTACAGACTGGTTTATCATTCTGTGAATATTTCAACCCGTAACACGGCTAAATGGCACTGACTTTTCATGTGTGTGCACCGCTTTGGTCTATATATGGTTCCTCAGGCTTCTCCCCAGGCTCGCCGCAAGCAAACTTCTCGGCCTTAGGGCTTCATGTGCGCCTTTTGTATAAATTCATACAGCGCTTGCCAGTGTTTTTTTTTTTTTATTATTTTAATTTTTAAATTTTATTCCAGATTATTCGTCATGGTAATGGGAAAGGAGTATGCCAAGCAGTGCTTTTAATAAGCATGGGAAAAGACCATACTTCAGAGTTATTTCAATTAACCAGCGCTGTTCTCAAACCTAACAGCTTACTGTAAACACTCATGCCGTCATTTCTGTCAGCTACCTTTGCTTTTTCTATTCCAATCACTTCAATTAAGAAAATGAAGGAATTTGATCTCAGCAAGCTTGGTGTGGTCAGAAAGCGTTTCAGAATCCCTTCGTTATGCGGATTTAAGCAGCTCTGTCTCTCCTCACCTTCTCGACGTTATTGATGTTGGACACGGCACTATCGATCCAGCCAAACTCAGATAGAGCTCATTAAAGGAGCTCCATGTTTATGTCTTCGGCCCGGGCTCGTTCAGCATCACGATAGATTACGTGATCATCTTTTTGGCCGCATGCTGAATAATAGCAAAGCTTAATCACCTTAGTTGTTTTGCTGATTATTTGCATAAGATAAATTGTTGAAGGCTTTGCTTCTTAATTCCCATTTATGTCCGTGGGGTATGCAACACGCGTGTCTTGTCCCCCACACTTCCGTCTTTGAGTCGCATCATGTTCACATACAGATGCAGCGGTCAATGTTGCGTCATGCAGAGGGTGGCGTAGACGAATGTCATTCGGTCCAGCACTGCTTTGGTCCGTCCCGGGAATAGGCTATTGCACATGAATACCAAAACCCCAATAGCGCCTTCAGTCAGCTGCGTTTTAGCTCTTCTTCTGCAGATTATCCCTTGCTCAGAGTACTAACATTGATGCAGAACCCTTTTCCACAGATTTATATATAGACTTCGAAATTTAACGAAGCTTTTTACACAAAGAAAGACCTGATTTTCCTAGTGTGCATCGGGGGGAGGTCTGACTTATCTGAATGTCTAATCCGGCCATTTCAACCTAATTTGCTTGCAATTCACACGGCTTATTGACTTTCTGTTTGCTGCTGTGTGCTATACCAGAGATGTGCATTGGGTCTGTGATCTTGGAATAAATAAACTAGAAAAAAAAATAATAATGGGGGAATGGTTGAATTTTTATTTATTTATTTTTAAATACTCTTTTGCAGGTAAGAACTGGTGTTTCTTCCTTTTTCCTTTTTTATACATGTTCCTTCATTCATCTTCAGTACCTGTCTTATCCTGGTCAGGGCCACGTCGTCTTAAATGGCTTATTTGTTGATATTTTGGGGAATAGAACCAACTAAGTTTGATTTAGAAGATATCGTGCAATTAAAGATAAGTGCTCGACGGAAAGGCACGGAGCTTTTCCGCTCTTCAGTGTTTACGAACGCAGAAGTGTAAGTAGTAGCGTTTTAGATCTTCCGGTGAGAGTGTGAGAAACGTAGCCAGCTATTCACTGCTTACGTTAACCCATCATATACTGTTAATAGACGGTTCGGATTCAGTCACTCGTGCATTTCAGAACCTAAACGATGGGTTTCAAAGTGGAACCTGGAGCGCTGATAGTCATCACCGGATATGATGACGCGATCGTTGTGAAAAAGGTCCATTGGTCAGAATTCTTTCTCCGTGGTGGGGATTATGGATTTCAAAAAGACCTGTATGTACACTATATAAACACGAGTGTATGGACACCTGACCATGACACACACACATGTGCTTGTTGAACCTCACATTCCACATTTAGTCCCCTTTTGCTGTTATAATAAGCTCCAGTCTTCTGGGAAGGCTTTCCATTGGATATTGGTGTGTGGCTGTGGGGATTTGTGATCATTCTGCTACAAGAGCTTTAGTGAGGTCAGGCACTCATGTTAGGTGATGTTAGGAGGTCTGGGGTACACTAGGACAACAATTTTGGGAAAAACCACATATGGGTGTGACGCTCAGGCCTCCACAAACTTTTGGGCGTGTAGTGACCTCACAATTCAATTCAATTCAATTTTATTTGTATAGCGCTTTTTACAATAGACATTGTCTCAAAGCAGCTTTACAGAAATATCAACATGGTATACAGATATTAAAGGTGCGAATTTATCCCAACTGAGCAAGCCACTGAGTGGCGACGGTGGCAAGGAAAAACTCCCTAAGATGTTTTAAGAGGAAGAAACCTTGAGAGGAACCCGACTCAGAAGGGAACCCATCCTCATCTGGGTCACACACTATACACTCTTTAAAGATAATGAAGTTTGCTCGTTCGTGGTCTGCGGCAGAATCCTTCACAGGGAAAGTTTGCATTTGGCCTTTATGTGCCAACTCACTCACAACAACTAGCTTCAGCTTAATGTTTCCTTTTAAAATTGCTCTGTGAAATCCGACATCTATTTGAGTTTATGATCATTCAAGTATCCAGTATCCATTTCCCTGACGCAGTAGTTTTCAGACATAAAGTCTCCCAGGAAGACAGTCATTTTCTCTCACGAGTTCGGGAGATGGTACCGTCTGAGATGGAGGATTAATCCCGGACGTTTTAGACTCGGCGTGTTGTTACTGCACACAACGTGACCGAGTGCGAGAGCGCCGAATTCTGTTAGAATATTCAGACACACGTAATATTTGTTGTACTGAGGTTGTTGAGGGATTTGAGCAGCTTGTACTTGTCAGCTCTGATCTCCTTTTCAGGATGGTAGTCTGAGTTGATCGAAGAGTCTGTTCAGTCTGGGGACAATTTAATACTGAGGTTATCAGAGGAAGTTACAGTGATGTCTTTTTCTCTTGAATCCCGGTTCTACAAAAAAAAAACAAACAAAACATGTGGTCGGTGAGAATTACGAGAAAATATTATGTTTCTCATCAAAACGCGATGACGTTGCTTATAGTAAATTTCATTTAAGAACTATCTAATCTGCTTGTGTGACTTATGTAGAGTGAATGTGATCCAGTTATGTTATGGATGTTGGCGCTGACAGGAAGAAGTGACTACGTTATTAAACGAACTCGAATAACTTGTGCGACACAATAGCGCAGCTACAACGTCGGCGCCTCACAACGCCTGGGCCCCGCGTTCGATCCTGAACTTTTGTGACTGTGCAGAGTTCATGTCTTTTCAAAGCCCTGGAATAAAACCGATCGAATCCATTTGGCTGTACAAAACCACATTGTGCTAATGCGACTCACTCATTAATTCACCTCGAATTAAGTAGATCCAGTGAACATTGTTTTGTTCTTCTGCGATTAACTGCAGAAGCAAGCGTGACAGTCGAAGTCTGAAGAAGAACTGTCGCAGGTTCTCCCAGATCAAGAACATCATGATTTATTAAAAATCAATCAATAAATAAAAAGTAGGATTTTTTCCCCCAAATATAATATAGATGTATATAATACATTTTAAATCAAAACATTGCTTTGATGAGAACAGCGCTTTTATAAATGGGAGGACACTGAGAGAGAGAGAGAGCGAGAGAGAAAGGAGGAGAGATAGAGAGAATGAGCAAGAGAGAGAGAGAAAGAAGGAAAGAGTGAGTGAGAAAGAGAATGAGCGAGAGAGAGAGCGAGCGAGCCCACAGAATACAATATGGAGTGTTTTTGTGTTATAGCAGGCTTGTAATTGGTAATTCTTCCCTCTGGGTAACTGATACTGATATGGTCAGCTGTGTGCTTAGTGGCCCATCCACACACATTGTAATAGAGCAGACTTGAAGAAAGCACTGACGTTGAATATTTTACTCCATGCACACGATTGCCTTATAGACGACGGGTCCTCATTTGACCTTTAGAAGTTACTGTAAAAAGTTTTCACTTCCAGAAGAGTAGGCCCTTTGAGATTTGGTAGCAGATTTTTATTTCCCCCCTTTTTTTCCTTCCATACAGTGAGCACTGAAAGAGAAGATGATATGAGCTAATGTTATCAGAGTTCAGAACTGTTTTCATTGTGCCAGTAAAACGATCTGAAGCGCCTCTTCTTTGAAAGCGTTCACGAATACGAACGTGACATTCTATTCTTTCGAATCGCACCGTGCACAACCTTTAGAGGCACAGAATCATCCCCTCATCTGAATTGGGATTTTATTAAGCAAAGCTGGTATGTCATATCTGGGTACCTTCTTTATTGCTCATGTCAGTTCAAGGCCCTATTTTATTAACTTTATTATTTTATTTTATTTACTTGGTTTGCATTGCTAAGAATACTGATATATAAATAAAAAAAAAGGTTTGCAGTGCCATTGTGCGTGGGTCCTGTATGGTCATTGTAAGCAGTTGAAGTGAATAAAATGTTTAGTCAGAACAAGGTTTTAGCTTGTACTCCATTGTACTGTAGGACATTCATAGGAACAAACCTGAAGAGAGACGTTACTGAGTGCTGCTACACATGAGCTCCTTTTGCTGAGCCGATGACGAACAGACCGTGTGTGATGACTGAATCATTACGACTGTTGAAGCATTTACATGCAGGTGGCTGTATAATGTTCGCTTGCAGGCTAGAATTCAGTAAGACTGTTTGTTTGGTTATTAAACTATTAAGAGTGTAATTATTGATTGGCAGTTATTGCAGCACAGTAATTGAATTTGTAAACCACTAAAAAAAAAAAAAAAGACACTTAAGCCATTGTCCTGTCCTTAAAGTACCTCAATTTTTGCCTGTTATGTTGCTTAGCAACCCAGATTCATTGTTAACAGACTATACATGGCAGAAGAATTGTTTATTAAGAATATTATTAATAATGAATTCAATTACTTATCGAACGCTGGATTTTATTGAAGTTTTTTGTCTGTGTTTTAGAATCTAGATTGTTTTTTAACTGTATGTTAAAGTCCCTGTGAAGTGCCTTGAACTGCGCGGCGTTAATCGATATGTTGACGTAATTTCCACTGAAATAGGAAGTCAGGGCGGGACATAACGTGGCTCCTCCCCCTTTTAAAATGGCCAACAGAGTTTAGCTTACCTCACAGCCCGGGTTAAGCCGTACTTAACAGGTGATGACAGGTGATGGATGCGAGCCCGAACGATAAAGTGAAGGAGTTCAAGTCATCTCCTTCTTAACCAGCTTGGAGTTAGAAAACTGAGTAAAACGCGTTCAAGCAGCCAGACACATTTCTGACCCATGTTTGCTGATAGTGGTAACTTCCACAAGGTGATTTTTTTTTTATAGTCTTGGGGGCGGGACATTTCGGATTCTAGAGAGCATTTGATTGGGCAGAAAATCTGACGAGGAGCCGAAGTGCAGAATGATGTCATCAAAATTGTTGATCCGTATCGGTGGTAGAGAGAGACTGTACATTTTGAGCGTGTATAGCTTCTAAACGTGAATTATGTCATTGTTTTGGAGCACACTCGCTGATCGATAACCTTAAGGTGAACATCTTCATACTAAAAGCCACAAAACTTCATTTTTGATTTCATGGGAATTTTAACCGTTTTCTGTTGTGCCTAATAACAGCCTTACTCATGATAAAATGACTGTAATGCACACACTCTAGTGGCTAGCCTGCAGCTAGAGGATCTCACTGAAGTATGTTACCACCTCTACACACACACACACACACACACTGCTACACAAACGTAGATCCTGTGAATGACTCGTCTTAGATCAGTTTTTCTTAAAGGACTTAACCTGTTCATGGCTCGGTCGACCCCTAAACCTTCTAATATTATGTTTAGTGTGTCTGCAGGTTGTTTTGCCTGTACTTGTGTTGGCTTGAAGGCCTTTTTCATTCACTTTTTTTTAAAATGAATGTTTCTACATGTAACCAATTCTGTTTTGTTTGTAATGTGCCTGAAGACTGATCGTAACACAATCCTATTGGTTCCTGTACTAGCCCTCAGCCGATCACATCCCAGCACGATCTTTATTCCACCTCTGTGAGCTCTCTGTGGGCTCCACCATTATAAATCATGCGTAGTGTATAAATATATTGCTACTTCTGGCTTTTACCTACTTAACTATATCTGGGTTGGTGAGTCACCTCTGAGTGAAGGATCCCAGGCTGCTTTCTTTGCCATAGTCGAGCCAGGAAAAAAAAAATAGGTTGATACGGGCGCGTTAGACCTGGGGCAACCACAGGACGAATCAAGTTAATATATTTTTCATCTCAGAGCGACTCTGACATAGCGCAGCGCTAATGTGGCTAACGCAGCCTTGGGAAGGACTCTCCGGAGGGAAAAAGGAAGTCAAGCTACCTTAGCCATGAAGTTAGCCAGATAAGATGGCTCATTTTTCTCTTTGATTTATGACCGTTATTGTTTCCTGGGAATGGAGTGATGAATTTGTTTTTCACGGTTTTTAATGCTCAGGCTCTGAGAGAGGCAGAGAGTGAGAGGCAGAGAGTGAGAGGCAGAGAGTGAGAGGCAGAGAGTGAGAGGCAGAGAGTGAGAGACAGGCGCAGAGTGAGAGAGACGGTGAGACACATAGAGTGAGACAGTGTGAGTGACACAGACCGACAGTGAGAGACAGAGACAGTGTGAGTGACACAGACCGACAGTGAGAGACAGAGAGACACAGTGTGAGTGACACAGACCGACAGTGAGAGACAGAGAGACAGTGTGAGTGACACAGACCGACAGTGACACAGACAGTGAGAGAGAGAAACACTGAGAGAGACACAGAGTGAGTGTGAGGGAGAGAGACACACAGAGTGAGTGTGAGGGAGAGAGACACACACAGAGTGAGTGTGAGAGAGACACACACACAGAGTGAGTGTGAGAGAGAGAGACACACAGAGTGAGTGTGAGAGAGAGACACAGAGTGAGTGTGAGGGAGAGAGACACACAGAGTGAGTGTGAGGGAGAGAGAGACACACACAGAGTGAGTGTGAGAGAGAGACACACACAGAGTGAGTGTGAGAGAGAGACACACACAGAGTGAGTGTGAGAGAGAGACACACACAGAGTGAGTGTGAGGGAGAGAGACACACAGAGTGAGTGTGAGGGAGAGAGACACACAGAGTGAGTGTGAGGGAGACACACACAGAGTGAGTGTGAGAGAGACACACACACAGTGAGTGTGAGAGAGAGACACACACACAGTGAGTGTGAGAGAGAGACACACACAGAGTGAGTGTGAGAGAGAGAGACACACAGAGTGAGCGTGAGGGAGAGAGAGACACACAGAGTGAGTGTGAGAGAGACACACACACAGAGTGAGTGTGAGAGAGAGACACACAGAGTGAGTGTGAGGGAGAGAGACACACAGAGTGAGTGTGAGGGAGAGAGAGACACACACACAGAGTGAGTGTGAGAGAGAGAGACACACAGAGTGAGTGTGAGAGAGAGAGACACACAGAGTGAGTGTGAGAGAGAGAGACACACAGAGTGAGTTTGAGAGACCCACGGAACGCAGAACCAGAGTGTGTGTGAGAGAGAGACACACAGAGTGTGTGTGAGAGAGAGACACACAGAGTGAGTGTGAGAGAGAGACACACAGAGTGAGTGTGAGAGAGAGACACACAGTGAGTGAGAGAGAGACACACAGAGTGAGTGTGAGAGAGACACACAGAGTGAGTGTGAGAGAGACACACACAGTGAGAGAGAATGTGAGAGAGACACACAGTGAGAGAGACCCACAAAGTGAGTTTGAGAGACACACACAGAGTGAGTGTGAGAGAGACACAGTGAGTGAGTGTGAGAGAGACACAGTGAGTGAGTGTGAATGACACAAAGTGTGAGGGAGAGAGACAGACAGAGTGAGGGACAGAGTGAGAGACCCAGTAAGAGTGAGACTGTGAAGGTGAGAGAGACGGAGTGCGTGAGAGACTGAGCGAGTTTGTGAGACAGAGTGAGGGTGTGAGACAGATAGTGAGACAGAGTGAGTGTGAGACAGAGTGAGTGTGAGACAGAGTGAGTGTGAGACGGAGAGTGAGTGTGAGGCAGAGTGAGTGTGAGGCAGAGTGAGTGTGAGGCAGAGTGAGGGTGTGAGAGTCAGAGAGTGTGTGTATTCTTCTCTTGCCAGCTGGAGCAGGTGAATGATGGCGCACGTGGTTTAGACGACACTTTCCCGCTGTGACTGACGTGTTATCGCCATAACAAACATAAATTACTCCAAAACTCATTAATATTTACCGTCACTTGATTCCCGTCTCCACGCGGCTATATTTCATTCCAGCGAAGGCCTTTGTGTATATCGCTGTGTTTTGAAGGACACGTTAACGTTTCGCCGATGTGACAGGTTTAGAAAAATAACGGAGGGGTTCTAGATGTTTCTCTCAATAACGCCAGTGTCCACTAAATGTGTGACCTTCTGTCAGTCCTTCCATGTTCTCTACAGCTATACACACAGCCAGCTGAAAAAACCTAGCATGCTAGTCAAACAGCTGTGCCAGAGGGACGCTCGGAAGAGAGACGCACACAGTGATATGAGAGAAAGCGACGGGATAGAAGAGCAGACGAGAGCTAGAACTTTTGTGTATTTCTGCTTTAGTCGCCTTTCTCGTGTCTTTTGTGTTCCTCTGCACACCGTTGCGAACTCGAGTTATGAGGATCGGATTGAAATCAACTCGGACGCCGGGGCGCGTTCTGAAGGGTTTGTAGAGACCGAGGAACAGCATGCACAACGTGAAGCTCCCGTCACGGCGCTCGTAGACTCCTGGGCGTCTCTGCGGGATTCAGTAGCAGGAAAGATTAATGGTCTGCACACACACATGGTCATAACACTCACCCTGTTTAAAGGGAAGTTGTTTACCATATACTGAGTGGTGATTTTCTTTCTTTATGTACAGTTGTGCCCAAAAGTTTGTACACCCCTTGCAGAATCTGCCAAATCTTAATACTGTAAACACAATGAGACGGCTCATAAAAATCCCATGTTGTTTGTTTAGTTCTGTCCTGAATTAGCTATTTCACACAACATATGTTTATATCTAGTCCACAAGACAAGATAATAGCTGAATTTATAAAAAATTACCCCGTTCAGAAGTTTACACACGCTTGATTCTTAATGCTATGTGTCGTTACCTGGATGATAAACGGCTGTGTTTGTTTTGTGAGAGTTGTTGACGAGTCTCTTGTTTGTCCTGAGCAGTTAAACTGTTCTTCAGAAAAATCCTCCAGGTCCTGCACATTCTTAGCTTTTCCAGCATCTCCTGCATGTTCGACCCCTTTCCAACAGCAGCTATATGATGATGAGATCCGTCTTTTCCCACTGAGGACGACTGAGGGACTCGTACGCGACTATTACAAAAGGTGCACACGTTCACTGATGTTCAGGAAGGCAACACGATACAGTAAGAGCCAGGGGGGTGTAAACTTTTGAACAGGACGATCAGTGTGAATTGTTTTGTTTAAAGGTCTTATTTATTTTCATTTAGTACCACCCTTCAGAAGCTAAATAAGATATTTACACATCTCACAGAAGACAAAATCCTAACGATTTACACTCTATATGGATGAGGCTGTAATTACGGTAAATTTGGAAAAACATGTAATTACGGTAAAATCCTGTAAATTTGGAAAAACATGCGTACCTACTCATGCTATAGTTGTTGTGAAGACTAACTATACTACATATACTGTCGCGTTAGTAGACTAACCCATAAAATAAGACGAATACAGCTAACCATTTATTTATGACAAAAGAATTGGCACCATATGAAGGAGGACGGGCGTAAACCATGAACAGACGCCCCAGCTAACTGAAGATTTAGTGTACACTTATCATTAATATTACAATCAAATATTACAATTTACGTAGAGATGAGTCAAAATAACTTACACGCCAGCCTTTCTGTCTTTACCCTGATTGTCCATCTTGTTCTCCCAGCTGTCTGTGCACGTGACCTTTTATGGAGCTTTGTGGGCGTCACTAAATGCAAATGAGCCGTGTCAGGAACGCCCTTTTGCGAGTGCAAAGAAAATCAGCCGCCCGTTGTGGTAGTTTCTGATTTTAAATGAAGTCAACAGCATACATGTTGTAGGAGTGTGTGGTTTGAATACTTTTACTGAGTTTCCTCGAATGAAAATGGGGTTTGCGTACATGCGTACGTTGAAATGCTGCAAAACCTTGCTCTTACCTGAGGTTAGCTGCACGAGGGAGATCTTATCTTGATGATATCATACATTAACGAACGAGTTTGACTGTGAGACACTCGCACCGGTGCTCCTTCATTTTAATTTTCAAATTAATTTTTCACAATTACACACGTGAAATCCTTAGACATGCCACTGCTTGCGTCTAAAAGGGTAGACATCTGCCTTTAATAGTGTCAGGAGAATTTGTTGTTATGAAACATTCTGTGGCCCAGCCTCAGCTGTGTATAAGCAAACGTGCTAAATGAAAAAGAGAAAAAAAAAGAAGAAAAGACGAGCAAAATAAATGATTCATTCATCAGAGAGAGCCTCAAATACGATGCCCACAGAGGGGTGTGTATGAAGAATAAACCATCTCTGTGCTTGTTTTTAACATGTTTTCCCCCCTCCGGAACCAGAGTAGCACTTAACGTGATTATGATCAGTGGGTCACAACACTTTATGTCGCCTCTCTTGATTGGCGCCTCCCATGGTGAAGTGCGCTGCCTTTTGTTTAAGGCTCCAGCTCTGCCGCCACTTGAGGCAATGATAGATATTGTTATTCCGATGCGTGGGTCTGTCTCCAGATGTTCCCTTTTTGTAATCGAGTGTTCCTCTGTGGTAAAGAGAGAGAAATTGAGAGAGAGCGAGCGAGAGAGGGGAAAAAAAAGAGGAGGTAGATGCTGTTTA
Source organism: Ictalurus furcatus (assembly GCF_023375685.1). Lineage (NCBI taxonomy): Eukaryota > Metazoa > Chordata > Actinopteri > Siluriformes > Ictaluridae > Ictalurus > Ictalurus furcatus. Next base: position 8,568,001 of record NC_071264.1, on the reverse strand, counting down.
ATATCAGCCCTTACTGATGCACAAAAGGCCTGTTGCTGATTGCTTTACATGGGCTGATCAACCCAGCTGCATCCACTCCCATGGAAGAAAAGAAAGAAGGAAAGATGAGAAGTCGGTTGTGTTCGGAACATTGCGGCTAATTTCCTGTGTCTGCGTCTCGCGGATGAGCAGGTGACAAGTTCACGAGTCAGCTGTATTTTGCTTGAAAGCGTTTGCTTGATTTGCTTGATGCCGGTGCACACTTGTTTTTCCCCGATCTGTCACACTGTGTTCAGGAGAATTGGCACTCTGTCTGTGTGACGCTAGCGCCCATTGGTTTTTCTCAGGCATAATCCCTGCCATGCATCAACTGATTATTTTCCCCTCCTGCACTCTGCTTCACCTGCTGATGATGGGCAAATATGGCTGCTCGCTCATGAGCTATGCATTTCAATGAAGCGCTTGTCAGGAGCCAAGGCCCTGCCCACTCAATATCGCTCACCGCCTCGGCCCCGTCCTTCCAGGGAGCAGGGCACTAAATTGAATTTTCTCTCCAACTCATGAGCTTCATTCCTCAGCCGTCAGCAGTTGGGTGACACCCGCAGTCGGTGTCAGGGACTCTCATTACTGACCCCATTCACACCCGGTGCTATTGAAGAAAAATCATGTGGAAAATCCAGAATAATAGTATATATGAAACCAGAGCTGGCTAAAACTGTTACCACAATAAATTTGATCAACCTCGATATTTATCATCGTATTGGATTTAGGGTGTGAGTTAAGACTGACGACACCAAATCTTCACGACTCTTGAAAATAATATTTATTATCAGGATAAAGTATATGGTTTTGTGTGGCTTGTATAGAGTCAGCTCTGAAACTATTGGAACGGTACAAGATTTTGGGTTTGAGGTGAAATGAAGGATATATAAGATGAGAGTTTGGGATTTCAGCTTTTATTTCCTGGTATTAAACAACATGCAACATACAACCTTTTGCGTCAGACCACCCAATTGTTAGGCGAGCAAAAATATAGGATCGGATTATTCTCATTGACATCAACAAACTTGTTTTTTTTTTTTTTTTTTGTGTTGCTTTACCAGGCTTTCACCACAGCCTGTTTCAGTTGTACGTTTCGTGGGGTTTCTCTCTTCAGTCTCTTCTTCAGGAGGTGAAATGCTGCTCAACGTGGTTAAGGTCTTGTGACTTGACTTGACCAGTCTAAAACCTTCCACTTTTTTCCCCCCCTGATAAAGTCCTTGAGTTGGCAGTGTGTTTTGGATCGTTGTCTTGCTGCATGATGAAGTTCGTCCCGATTAATTGGGCTGCATTTCTCTGTAAATTGGCAGACAGATTGTTCCTGTAAACGTCTGAATTCATTCTGCTGCTCCCATCATGAGTTATTATCAATAAAGATTAGTGCGCCTGAGCTTTCTCTACACTTTGGCATTTCCATCACGTCAGTAGAGGTTAATCTCGGTTCCAGAACTTTTGTGGCTCATCTCTGTATTTCTTTGCGAATTCCAGTCTGGTTTTCTGATTCTTACTGCTGACGAGTGGTTTGCATCTTGTTGTCTGGCCTCTATATTTCCGCTCTTGAAGTCTTCTTCGGACCGTGGATTGTGATCCCTTCACCCCTGCCCCGTGGAGGCTGCTGATGACGTCACTGACTGTTGTTTTTGGGGTTTCTTCACAATGTTTCTGTCATTAGCTGCTGTTGTTTTCAAAAACAAATGAATTGCCCTTGCTGTTCTAATAGTTTCGAAGAGGACTGTATGAACACAGTATACAGAAATAATATCCAACTAGGGTTAGGTCATTTTATACTCTATGCAGAGGTGGACAAATCATAAATTCATTAGCTAGCCCACATGACAAGCGATCACGCCGAAGCACTTGTCCTGGCTCGTGATTTGGTTGCCTGGAAACCTAACTGCAAAGTGGTAACTGATGTAATAACCCAATGTAGTTCGATTAAGTGCATTACAGCACACGGAAGGGAAACAAATAAGTATAAGAATTTTCCAGAAAGGAGACAACTTTAGTCGTTGTAGTCTTCTGGAAAGTTGTTTTAATGCAGCTTGTTTACACACATGACAGAAAGTCATCAGGTTCAGCTGTGAGCCGTGGCATTGAACATGAAGCTTATTGTGACTTGGGTCTGGCTAGAGCTTTTTTTTTTTTTTTGTAATCTCGATGCGTTTGAACGTGAAGTGATTTCCTGGTTAAAAACCAATCCAGACTTTGGTCACAATATCTACAGTAACTCGATTCAGCCATTTCACAGTCTATAAACATTCAGCTGCATGATACTGAAAAAGCTCTCCACCTCAGAAAGTGCTGGAACAATGCTGGAACTTTACTCTTAAGAAGCCGCGTGAACCCTAGATGTTGACCCAAGGTCTTACTAGATTATGCAGCCCTTGTGTGCAAGTGCAGAAGGTCTTACTGGTTCACAGGATTCTCGCATTAGTTTAGTTCCCAGGTGACGTTAAGCATTCCTCTTTCAATTTTCCGTGATCAACTACTGTAAATGAATTCGGTCTCGGTAGTCCTCCTAATTCGCCGCGTGAGCCGCCTGGAGGATTACTTTCATCTCGACTGTTTTACGTCACAGTCGGTTCGGCGTCATTTTTTTATCATTATTTTTTTTAATCTTCGGTTTTTCTGCTCAACTTTGAGCTTGAGTGCGTCCTTTCCATATCTCTGCTGTCTAAAACACCCCCCCCCTCGGTGTATATTGATCCTGTTCGCATTTCATTACCCATCACCGTTCCCTCATTCCTGTGAAAGTGTCTGATTATTCCGCTTCGCTGGAAATAAAGAAGTAAACCTAAAGGAATTCAACTAATTTGGTGTTATGGTATGTGGAGTATCCAAACATGTGCTTTCCTCATTGCTGTAGTGTTGTTTTTAATGTAACTTTGATTGGAATAGCTATGCCGTACCATCCCGTTTTGCTAAATTACCAGTTCATTTCATCATTGTTATTTCAGTAGCAGAATGTGCTGGAATTTTATCAGCTAGTGAATGCTGTTGATGAAATTATAACTCCGCTCCTCCCGTCTCTATTTTGACGAATTCTAGTCAGGTTAAGACCTCCTTTTGCTTTACCTTGAGGAGTCACCAAGACATACATGCTAGAATTTGATTAGTAAATGCTGGGAGGCATGCAGCTTGTTGATTAGAACTGTACAAGGACAGCATGATGATGGTGTTGGATGGCTCATTGCCTACCAAACACCCCCCCCCCCCCCCCCGCCCCCTCCTCTTCTACAGCCCCCCCCCGTTTTACCTTTTTCATCACGCTTCTGTCTTAGGTCCTTGTCGCCTCTCTCTTTTCCTCCCTCGTGATGGACTCGTGTGCTACTCGTGTGCTACTCACGTCCTTTCCAATCTGGGAATCTTCAAATTTACACACGAGTTAAGATCAGTAGAGGAGCAGAGGCAAGAGAAATGAATGACTTTCACTGCAGTGGGTGCACATTGCTTTTGATGTGAACGGTTGTTTACTCTATATTTGTCGCACATTTCCCTCAGTGGTGAGGTGTGATTAAGCAGTGTAGAGGGACCTCTGGCCACCACAAACACTGCATTTCAGCAGGAACACCTTAATTCATCTCTGCTGCATTCAGCATGAACCAGTGACCTTGTGAAATGTGCTCATAGAGCTGCATTCTGTTCTGACTCACATGAGTATATACTTAGTAGAAACCAGTATGGCTTCAGAGATGAAAAGAGGACAGGGGGATAAAGGTCAGATGTGTTGGTCCAGGAGGGTTCCATCTATTCTGTCCTGGTGTTTCTCCAGATCCTGATATTTGTGCCTAGTGTACGTGGCCGTCTGTAATTATCATACTATACTGTTACACTCGTCAAGTTTCACACTAGGGTTGGGCGATAGACTTAAAACTATTTCATGGGATTATTTGCTGTAGCGATATAAATGATATGAAAAGAGTAACGTTCAACACTATCTTTTTGACGTAACTCGATGCTTTCTCCTCGCACAACTTCTGGCTTCCCTCATATTCTGGTCGGTGGTTCTGCTTGAGGAGTGGGGAGCAAATTTGATCCGCGTTTCCACCCGTCGTTTATACGAGATTCTGACGCACTTTACAAACCGCAGTCCTTTTGATCCACATCTGTTTCCGAACCTCTTCCCTATCACGGCGGAAGCTCAGTTTTTGGAGATGAATTCTTCCGCCTCGTCTAAGATCGGATCTCCGCTTTCTACCATGCTTGTTCTCGTTCTGCGTGCGAGATGCCCACGTCGCGGCACGTAAAAACACGTCGTCAACTATATGGTCAATATCGCAGGATGACGTTCTCATCGTGGGGAGTCCATGGCAGTTCTGGTGCGAGCAGTCTTTAAAGCAAAAGGGGGACATGGCAAATGCGATATTCTGAAATACATGTCAGTTTTTCTTAGATTATACTTTTATTCAAGTTGTTGCTGAAGACATAATTTCTGATGGGAAAAAAAAAAAATCACTAGTGTGCTCGGTGCACTAGACGCTACTGTATATGGTTGATATTTATTTATTTATTTATTTATTTGATTGACAGTGGAGTCTATTTCAGACTAGCAGTGACTTGTAAGCCCTGTAAGAGAGAAGTGGAAAGGAACTTGAGACACTGGATTTTTATAAAGGTATCACATTGTGCATGAAGCAGAGAGACGGGGCCATAAAATGGACAGTATAGCATTCTCACCTCTGCAATATGAAGAAAACAAGTCCAGCGTCACGGTTATTGCTCTGTGCACCATCACTCTTCTGAACTGGCAGCATGATTCAGTCATTCTGAGAGTGTGTCTGGAAAAGTCTAGAAACATCAATCCTGCTTCTCCTCAATTCTGCCAGGCCTGCCTTCCAGTGATGCACAGTCTCAGAGGATTAACCCACTCGCTCTTTCTGTTTTCATCTAAATGGTGTTATCCTGTTATTCCTCTCTCTTTCTCTGTCGCTCTCTTTCTCTCTCATCTCCTTTTCTCCTCCTCCTCCGTCTTCTTCATCCCACAGTTTAGTTTTCAGTCTCCGTCTTGTGGTCAATTTCAGCTGTAATTTAGCCTCTGAAGTGCACCCACTCCTCTTGACACTGGCTTTTGGAAAATTGGCTATTGATGCTTGCAGCACTTCTTCACTTGTGCTGAGGCAATTTTGCACGGCTGTGTGGATCACCGTTCTCCCCGATGCGCCATGAGTGACATGATGAACAGCCCGGGGCCCTGAAGCTTTTGGCGATTCGCAAAAAAAAAAAAAAAAAACGGCCGCGGATGATGGCAGTGAGGTGCCAGAAATAGGTTCTTTCTCTTACTGGATTCTCGGTTGATGGCGCCAGATAAAGCAGCCATGCTGTTTTAGTGCACTCGGATATGTTTACGTATAAAGATACGTGTCAGCGGGAGACGGCGCATAGCAAATATTTGTTTACTTGTCTGTCTGATCGTACGAATCGCTCACCAAATGGTTCTGCATCTATTTGGCTTTAAGCAGCGATTGTATCCTTTCCTTCTTCTAATGCTTTCTAGCTTCTCGATCTGCATTTCTATACAGTTTACCAAGGCTTTTTTCTACTCAATGCTATACAGTGAGCATGCATCTAAACATGCTGAATGTGCAAACTAGGGTTAATCTGCGTATGCACTTGATTAATCAATATGTAGCACAACACATTTCTCTGCTCGTTCCGTTTGAATTATGGGGTTTCCCCAAAAGACAACAGAGGCCAAATCAGTTGAGATGTAGAGCGAGCGATTCTGTTTGAATGGCAATAAAATAAACGTATTAGAATCATTAGCAATGCATCTCGTTCGTTGCTCACAGGTCGGGACTTATATATAGCGCGGAGAAGGAGAAATCCATCGACGTTAATAAATTCGAACGGACACTACTCTGAAAATGCTTGTTGAATTTCGTGTGAGTTTGATCTAGCTAATATGAGAAAGGAATAAGGAGTAGTCTCATAGGGCCAAACATGATCTCTATCGAAAATACAGTTCTGAAGCTGCCAGAGAAAAGTGGAAAATTCGGCATATGGGTGGGTGGGAGGGAACAGACATATGGTCAAAAGTTTGTGGACACCTGACCAGCAGACCCATATGTGCCTTTTGAACATCCCATTCCAGATTTCGTCCTCCTTTACTGTTACAATAAGCGCCACTCTTCTGGGAAGGCTTTCCACTAGATTTTGGAGTGTGGCTATGGGGATTTGTGTTCATTCATCTACATGAGCATTAGTGAGGTCAGGTGCGGAGGTCTGTGGTGCAGTCGGCGTTCCAGTTCATCCCAAAGGTCTTCAGTGTGGTTGAGGGCCGTGCTCAACCCCATGGAGTTTTGTGCACAGGGGCATCGTCATGCCGGAGCAGGTTTGGGCCTCTTGGTTCCAGTGAAGGGAAATCTTAACGCTACAGCATGCAAAGACTTTCTATATAGTTGTGCTTTCACCTTTGTGGCAACAGTTTGCCCATATCATGCGGTCCTAGTCCTGACCCTTGGTTTTTCATTTCTGAGCCAATCCAACATCTTGTCGAAGGAGCTTAAGTAGGGGCAGCGATTGCAAACCGCGTGCTTGTCAACATTATCATCAGCCTAACAGCACTCATGCAGTGGGTTTTTAGAGGGACTGCCTGTGGGTGTAGTTTTGTTTACACTCGTTTTAGCTACAATTCAGTATCAAGTTTAAACAAAAGACAAAAAAAACAGTCTCCAGGCTTGTATGCTCGTTAGGGATCATATTTGGCCCCAGGAAACTAGTGAAGGGAAGAAAGAGGAGAACATATAACACAAAGATGCATAGTTAGTGTAGTTTTCCTAAACACTATAGATATATCTTTTATTAGTAATGTCTCCCCTCCCGCCACATGTAGTAGTTTATTATTATATAGTACCCATGCTTCTTTGTTTCTTATCAGTGTCGATCATATTTTTCTCTGTTGTGTGTTGACAGCTGGGTGCAGAGTTTTGGTCATGAAGGCCTCGGACTTCTTCTGGACATACTGGAGAGGCTGCTACACAAAAAACAGTAAGAAAATAATGGTTCTTAAACAGGGGTCTGTGGAGCATAGCCGAGGGGCGGCAATTTCAAAAACTGCATACATTCATATTTATTTATCTATCTATCTATTTATTCATTTAAGTTTCGTTTTTTTTGTATTCCAGTGATGTAAATAAGCTAGCCATCATCAAAAGTATTTTATTTATTCTCGAATTCCTATACTTATTGTATAGGTTGCTTAAATTGAACAGGTTTAATCCAAACCTCAATAACTTAAAAGCAGGTACGCCTGTGAATAATGTACAACGTGAACCCTAATGTAATTTGTTGGTGGAAAGTTAAGGGAAAAAAAAATAAAATAAAAAGTTCTGCTGCTCTAACAAATAGCCCGAATTTAACCGCGCTCATTTAATTAAGGAGTCTAATATAAGAATTATTGGATGTTATTGGAGTAATGCAGGTTTAGTGTAGCTCTGTAGTTCTTACATGTGTGCTTTTTCTTTTTCTTTACTTGCTGACCGTACCTATTTCTCTAATTTACAGCCAAGAGAAGGTTGATAAGAGGAGTCAGCACAAAGTCATCCAGTGCCTAAAGGCTTTCATGAACAACAAGGTAATACCATGAGTGAGCCTAGGATAATTTAGCCATCGCCTATTGGCCGGACTGGTTTTAAAGTCATCTGAAGTGGTTTAAAGCCATTTAGAAACATTGTCTCATTCTGGAAACTACGTCTAGTGGACCTTTCATTTAATACACAACCACAGTGCTAAACTAAAGTAATCAGCACAGGTGTGGATTATTTATTTCTCAGCTAGTCTAGATTGATCGGGGGGGGAAGCGTAGACTTTTTTTTTTTTAAAGTAATTAAAGAGCGGACATGTTGCCCTTTAGTTTCTGCTCTACATGGTGTTTAGTGTAACACTGACGTACGAACATACTGTATGTATGAATGCAGCTCATGAGTCGAGCGCCCTTGTCCTGTTTCATACAGCAGACTTCTGCAGTAGCTTTTCAGTGGAGTCTGCATTCATTCATCTTCAGTAACGACGTTATCCTGGTCAGTGTCGAGCTGTCGTGAGGCGGGAATACACCTCGGATACGCACTCAGACCGCATCGCATACTGATTCCGTCAGTCATTCAAAAGCTTAGTTAGGATTGATCATGTAGTAAGGTTAAGAACATTTCAATACGTTCCTGGTTGGACATGTTGATTCTTCATGCTGAAAACCATCCATATCACCCATGCAGGCTAATTAATTGACAGAGTAAAACAAAACGAAACAAATAAACCCTTTACTGACGGGCAGATTGCACGTTGGTTAATAGGTGTGGTGCAGCAGACACTGGGTTTTGGAATGAGTAGGGTGCATCACAGCACAGTAAAGTGCATTAAACATTAATGCCTCTGTTTATTGGATGAGAGAAGTCTGAAGAGTGTGCATATCATAGACTGTACTTGACTGCCCTGGCTAGTCATTTGTCCACCCTTGTGCCTCATCAGTGCTGGATTTAGCCTGCTTTTGGATCAGAGGCACCGCAATCTTTGCTGTTTTCATATGGACAGAGCTGATAAGAGCCAAGCTCCAGAGGAACGGGGCATCTCACTCAGGAGGGGCTTCCTGGGCATGGCTGTTAGACAGGTCTGGAGGGGCATTTAATGATTTGGCCACCTCTGTTAGAGAAACCTGATAGAAGTGGGTCTCCAGTGGGGCTTCTGATGTGGTGCAGTCTGAAGAGTCTGCATCTCTCTCTGTCTGTCTCTCTCTCTCTCTCTCTTTTCTTTTTTTTTTTTTTTCTTCCTGCCCTAAACTGATTCTCTCAGCCACACAGCAGAGACGGAGATGACCAGCTGTTTGGCATGTACTTGTACGGCCAAAACACTTGAATGGGATTGATTGGGTGGAAATCAATGACGGTAAACATGTTTCTTATTGTGTTGAGTTGGAGAGCTGAGCGGTCAGAAACATGCTGAGGTTAGCTCATATGCCACAAACAAGCTTCTGGACATTTTCTTTGTAGATAGTCTGCCACATTGTTGTTTTTTAAAATTCGATTAGACCTCGTGCGCTCAGATTTATTAATGTCTCATTTAAGCTAATTGATATATTCATCAGTGTCTCACAGAGAACACCGGCCATTTGATTACATCAGTATGCATCACTGTATTATGCAAAACCAAACCTTAAAAAGAAGGACAAATTAATGAAGACACTGAACACTATGTCTGGGTACTTTCTATTATATTTCTCAAAGTCCTTTAAAAAAAAATAAATAAATAAAAAAGAAAGAAACGCATTTGAATTGTATTTTATTTTTAACGATTTAGTAGTAATACATTTTTAATTTCATACCACAGACAGAGCGAACATGAGCAATACCGTGATCTGCTTCTGTAGCCGCTAAACCACTTAATGAGGGAATTGTCACGTATTCTCTTAAGCAAGGGATAGTATAAGGAGAGACGATCCTAATTTTATCAGACACTGCTTATTAAATAGTTGTCTTCTTGTTGTTGGACACACATCTAGGGGGGAAAAAAACATCACACATTCTCTCTTAACCCAGACCTACAGAACTAACACACTGTCACGTGGTTATCACATCATCAGTTAGTTCACTTGCTTAAAAAATAAAAAAAAAACCTTATTTGAGGTTGGACATAATGGACATAATCCCCAAGCCTTAACCACCCGACATTTATTAACATTCCAGGTTTATAATATAGGACTACTGTAACATTTGAACATTGTAATATGTATGTATCATGCGTATCTGGGGTATCTTAAGTGGATCAAAAGTTTACATACACTTTGTTAGTATTGGGTGGCGTTGCCTTGTACTTGAATCAAAAGCTTGAGGTCGTCTTCCACAGAATACATTTGTTTGAATGTTTTGCCCATTCGTCTTGACAGAACTGGGGTAACTCAGTCAGGTTTCTGTGACTCCTTGCTCAAACACTTATTTCATGGGAGTCAGGTCAGGGCTTTGTGATGGCCACTCCAGTACTTTCAATTTGTTGGCTTTAAACCATTTTGTTTCAGCTTTGGAGGTCCGCTTAGGATCACTGTCCTGTTGGAAGATCCTGTTGTGACCAAGTTTAACTTTCTGGCTAATGTCGTGAGGCGTTGCTTCAGTGTTTTCGGTTAATCCTCATTCTTCATGATGCCATCTGTTTTTTGAAGTGCACCAGTCTCTTTTCATAAAAAAAACACCCCCACTGCCACCCCCATTTGGATGACATTGGGAAGTCGCTCTGGATAAGGGCGTCTGCCAAATAATGTAATGTAATGATATTCTTTGGTTTAGAAGCCTCACTGTTTTTTCTCCGTACATAGTGCTGATCATTATGAACAAACAGTTCAATATTTGTTTCATCTGACCAGAGAACACTCCTGCAGAAGGCTGGTGATCCCCTGCCATGGAGATATAAGCCTCTTAATGGTTGGCTGCTTTAATTCCTGATGCCTCCAACTCCTTCACCACTTCCTTTATTGTTGTCTTGGGGTTATGTTGAACCTTTCAGACATAAGTTTTGTTCATCCATGGGAATTAAACGATGCAGTGTCTGGGTGGTCCCAAGATTTCTATATTTGCATACAACTGATTCTACAGATGCTCATAGTACTGTGGAGGTCCACAGTGTTTTTTTTTTTTTTTTTTTTGGTCTGAGTTATTTGGGTTTTCTCATGGTATCGAGGAGAAAGATCATAAATACAGCCACATGTGCACTCCTGATTAACTCCAAGTTATGACAGTTGGCCAATCAGGAACCTCTTAAAGTCAGTACATTACTTTCTGGAATATTCCAGACACTTTAAAGAGAGAGTTAATTTGGTGTATGTAAACATTTGCGCCACTGTAATTCTCATATAGTGAATTATAGCTGAAATAAGGTGGTCTTTAATCGATTGTTCTAAAACCAGCTCTAGTGTGAACAAAGTAGTGGAAGTGTGGTGGAAAACTAATTGAATATCTTTAGCGCTAGGCTGTAAATAGCATTTCTTTATTCACAGCTCTTCGCCTACATCAAGTGACACAAAGAACATCGTGGAAGTCTTTTGATAAACTCGCGTTAGACGACAGACAGTACTACATGGGATTTTAAAACCCTCTCTTTATGCTGCGCTCTTTCTGACACGCTCACTCTGTCCGCCTTCAGCATCCTGTGTAATCAGGTATTGAGAGTGTTATTTACCCACAGGCCCATTGCCACTCCAGAGTTCTCCTGCCATCCTGCGGCATCCTGGGACACATTCCACACACAGTGCCTGCCAGCCAGGTGTTCCCACCCAGCTGGCTCTCTTTCCGGCAGAATTAAGACAAAAAGCAGCATAACATGTTTTACAGACATTGCTGCACATTAACACACTCGTACAGCTCAATCTGCGCACTGGCTGCGAGGATGTTTTCCTACTTAAATCTGAATAAGAAAAATGGAGGAACAGCTGTTTCGAGTGAATTGTTCTTACCTTTATGTACGTGAGTAACCGCTTCAATTATCAGATGGTCACAAGAGCTTTTAGATTCGACTCTGTAAATCCTATCGTGCCATTCAAAATGCTTTTATTCCATCAGAAACACAGATTGAGCGATAATTGAAATGTCTGAGTACTTATTACATTTTACGTCCATGACGATTTTTAGCCGTATGACTCATGCAGACATGATTTGCAGATTAAGTGAACTGCCTTAACAAGTCAGTCCTTGTCAGCACATTCACAGGATTTAGTCTGTTCCTCTGTTTGATGTTCTCTTTGACTCCTTGGCTTTCTCTGAGGAGTCCTGACTGCTCTTGTCATTCCACACCATAGACCATTTGCAGTCTCGTGTTCATCCACCTCTACACCTCTCTCTCTCCCTTTCTTTTCTTTTCTTTTCTTTTAGTCTAACATTTGCATATCCCTGATCGCATTTGCGCTGTTGTCATTATTCCAAGGACGGCACACCAGGCTACCAGGCAGCACTGCCTCCAGCCCGATGTCCTTGGGTTTTTTTTTTTTTCTCTCTTCTACTTTCTTTTTTTTTTCTTTTTTCTTTCTTTTTTTTTTTTTTTTTTTAAAGACCTGTCACCATGAATTTAAAACTCTAGGTAGACAATTTCCATATTCATATTTTTAACTAAAATTCCCACTTGCATCACTCATTATGCCTCCCAGCAGAGAAATTGTCACGTATTTGATTTAAATGTTGGGGGAATTAGAAAAAAAAAAAGTCTCTTGATATATGTGTGAAAGACAAGAAGTGTAATCTACGATCAGTTAATTTAAGCACATCTTATGCTTTTATTAGCTTGAGATCGTGTATGTCGTCTCACAGCCACGTCTGTGAAAAGGCTGCCCGCTTGGCTCGCTAAAAACACGCGCGTCTTACATGTTTCAAAAGCTAACAAAGGGAGCTAAGGTTCTAACAGAGCTAACGGAACATATCATCCACTGTCGTTGTCACTCAGCATCTTCCCCAAGGCTGAGTTCTCTGCCGTGTCCTTCATCATATATGCGCTACCTCTCGGACAAATTATCCGTAATTATGGTCTCAACTTTCATTGTTATGTAGATGACATTCAGTTATATGCGAGTGCAAATTCAACCGCAGTTCCCCGACAACAAGTCTCCTATCAGTCCAGCGATACATGTGCTCACATTATTCATTTCTGACCTAAAGCTTTGGAGGAATGAGAACATTCTTATATTAATCCAAGACAAAGAAGCCATATTGGTAGTAACCCTCAAATCTCAAATATCCAACCTCTCTGATTCTCCTTTGTAATGCTGCCCTTCTTTCTTAAATATCACTGAGGCTAAAAACATTAGTTCATACATAGTGTCATTAGCTCATGTACTCATTCAACATGACTCATGGCTGTTCAGTGCAAAATTAAAAAAAAAAGTATTTTAATAACCCGAGATATCTTTGAACGGCAGTTTACGCAGGTTTTAGAATGTTTTAAACTGTCATGTCTTAATTTTAAACCCCATCCATATGTATATGGATATCTTTGACATTTTTATCTCGAGTTTAAAGAAAACAAACGCACACGAATAGCATTTTTGGAAATATCTGTCTGAGCGAAAATGCTAAATTCCTTCGAAAACACACACATGAACACTGCAAGAAATTAGGTAGAGTTAATATTTCATAAACTGTTACCTGAAACATCACAAGAATAGTGCTGCATTCGGCTACAGGTCGTGTCGACAGGGACGGACCAGAGAAAATGGTCTTCTCAACCCCAAGTTCAACAAGTGAATGTCAAATCAACATGTCTGCTCGCAGCATCAACAGTAAACAAACTAGCACTACTTACCTCCAGGTTAAGCCATATACAGTATACAAGTAGTTTGTGTAGGATCAGTGAACACACTATTACATGTATACATACAGTATTAGGTTGTTAGATCTATAACACTGACTATACAGTTCACTGTTTCAAAGAGGAACATATACATCAGTCGTAACAGTTAGCTGGCTAGCTTGTTGCTAACAAAAGACGAACATGGAGACGTCCGTGTTTCCACCCCCACGTTGTAGCTTGAACGCGTGAGGTTAAAACCGGTGTCTTTCCAACTTCACACTTCTGAGCTAAGTCAAATGCAGCAGAATTTTAAAAGCTGGGTATTGAGCAGTAGAAAAGGGGAGACCAACACTCATTAATCTCCAGTAAGTGGTCAGGGACAGAGGATGGCCAAAAGTGGTAAAAACAAGAAATGACACACAGCGATTCATATCTGTGGCCTGACAATGAGGAAGAACCACTGCTTAAGGTACAATTGGGTCGCATCGGTAATCTCTGCCTGCAGTGCAGTTTGTAATAATGAAACAAAGCAAAATTAAACTGCGAACACAAGGTCAAATAAGAAGACCACAAACTGACCACCTGATCAGTAGCCTGCAAATGAGAGCTACCAACCTTGGGTAAGGGCTAGTTCATACTGGTTTATACTTCTGTTTTTGCTGTCTGCGCTCTGCCATTGTAACATCAACAGGGCGCACAGTTAAATATTAAACTTCACTTCAGAATGAATGCACACAAAGCAAAGTACTGAATGTGAAAACACTAAAAAACTCTACTTATTCCCGGGTTATAAGTCACGGATGCTGTACTGCAAGGTTGGCCATTGCAGATTTTCTCCAAAGTAAAACAGCTATGAATGTCACATATGAAGTATTTAATAAGCCTCTACTGTATACCATCCCTGAAGTGCACGCTTTATTTTTTTTAAGTATATATTTTTTTTTTTAGAGGAAAGCTTTAACCGCCCTCTTCGGCTCACAGATGCTCGTCCTTGGTTAACGCGAGTCTGATTGATAGGGGAGAGAGTAACGCCGTCCCTCCCACCCAGACAGCACGACGGCGGTGGCATCGTCAGGATTTGAACTCAGATCCCAGGGCATGGCTTTTCTTTTCCACCACTTTAAATTTAAAGCCCTGAACGGGGTTTAAGTTTAAAGACAAAATGAGATCATATATAATATGTAATCTGCCCCTAGACCGCTTGATACGTGGAACAGCTGAAACACAATGGGGGGAAAAAAAGAAAGAAATGTGGTAATTTACCCGAAGATATTAAACTGGAAAGTCTTTTCCACTGTAGTTATTGATAGGTAGGTGATGGCTGCTAAGATGGCTGATGGGTGATGTAAGATAAGGTAAGATGTTCCTTTATTGATCCCCGTAGGAGAAATTCAAAAAGATATTCCTCTGTGTTGTCAGTATGGACTGGAGCGGATCCTCGGGGAAGAGAAGAGCTTGGCACTGCTGGCCCGAGCTATGGATCCTCATCAGCCTGCCATGATGACGGACGTCGTGAAGCTGCTCTCTGCCATCTGCATAGTGGGAGAGGAAAACACGTACGTCCCTTTAGTGACCATTTTGTAACCTTAACATGTCAGGACTGATTCTGAAACCTGTCTTGTGTTAACTTGGTCTTACCTGTGTAGTTACACATAAATTATACATGCAACTATTAAGAGTGTACAGATTTTACATGAAATAATTAACATGCCATGGCTCAGGAACTGGAGCTGATACAATTTTTTTATTTATTTATTTTTTTAAATGCATCATGCATTCATTCTTGGTAATTATAGTTGCATATGTACAGTATGTCTAAATACATTTTAGAGACACCATATGAAAGTGGGTCCTGCAGCTAAAATAATAATAATAATAGTAATAATAATATCTGTGTTATTTAAAGCTATGTCGTAAACTTAAAGCCTTCTGTAATGTCAGTTGCCCACTTCTGCGTCGTACATAAACAAAATAAGGAAAGAGCATGTTCTTGTGAGTATCATCATGTCAATGATTGGCTTGCAGACACAAGCTGAAAGTAAAGCCAGCTTATTTTCCATCAGAAAAGTACTTTTATCACTGGTGTTGTGTTATGCAGCAAAGTGAAATTGTTGCGTTCGAATGAAATGGAAATAGATGCGACTGGCATATAACCGAACCCTGGAAAGTTACACACTATATGGTAAAAAGTTTGTGGACACTTGACCGTCACACCTGTGTGCGCTTTTTAAGCATCCCGTTCCAAATTCAGTCCCCGTTTACAGTACTGCTATAATAAGCTCCACTCTTCTGGGAAGGCTACAAGAGCGTTAGTGAGGTCGGTCACTGTTGTCGGGTGAGGAGGTCTGGGTGCAGTCGGCGTTCCAGTTCATCCCGATTAAAATAAATTAAGAAATGAAAACAAACTCTAAGATAAAACAAAGGCAACCTGAGTAAACGCAAAATACAGTTTTTAAATGATAATGTAGCAAGAATGTAGCATTGAAGCAAGAAAAGGTTATCTAATGCCAACTGGGCCTGTGTGAAAATGTATTTGCCCCCATAATGACTAATTCCGCAAATGTATGAAACTGCATTCATGACGGGGTTCAGCTGGACTAGACACAACCAGGCCTGATTACTGCAAACCCTGTTCAATCACATCAACACTTAAATAGAACTTTATCAACAGCATGAAGTTGGTTAAAAGGTCTTACCCAGTAACACACTATGCAAAAACTGAAAGAAATTCCAGAAATGATGAGGAAGAAGGTGATTGAAATACATCATTCTGGGAAGGGTTACAAAGCTATTTCAAAGGCTCTGGGACTCCAAAGAACCACAGTGAGAGTCATTATCTGGGAAAATTCGGCACAGTAGTGAACCTTCCCAGAGGTGGCCGACCTTCCAAAGTTCCTCCGTGAGCACAGCGTCTACTCATGTAGGAAGTCACTAAAGAGCCAAGGACAACATCACAGGAACTACAGGTCCTTCGTTCTCTTTATTCTTTATCTCTGACCAAACTGAATCTACCTCCTCTGTGTTCTGTTTTTTGCCCAGAGATCATCTGCAGCATTCATTTGTCTCACAAATGCGCAAAAGACTCATTAGTACTACTCCTTGCCAATATCACCTCGGTAACCATGATAAAAGGAGATGCAGTTTGTGAAGAGCAGTTATTAGGTGCAGTCCAATCATTTTGAGAAAGTAGCAAGAAAAGAGCATTGGAGGAAACTGTAAAAGCGAATGAAAAATGTGAACACCATGTCAGAAAAGGCAACGGAAAATAGCTGTAGCACTGCTTAGAGAACAAGCCAAATGAAAGCAAGTAACAAAAGATCAGTGTGCACCATTTAGTCTCCGTCTTTTGTCCACTGATGTGTATATTTTTGTGTTTTCAGCTTGGAGAAGGTGCTTGAAGCAATCACCAGTGCAGGGGAAAGGAAGGAGACCAGCCGTTTTAGCCCTATAGTCCAGGGTCTCACTGACCGCTCCGTCCAGCTCCAGGTGAGTCTTTAGCACCATTCCCCAGTGAACCGGACATATAAATCATACACTCATCTCCACACATTACACTTTGAATGAATGATGATTCGTCTGGTGTGTACATACATCATCTGCATACAGTTGCAATCAAAATTATTCAGACCCCATTGCAAATCAGGTTTGTTGTCAAAATTTACAGACTTTCAGGTGTTTGCTTTGAACAAATCAAACAAAAGCAATTGAAATAGTTCAACACAACGAATGCTTCAAGTGATTTCCCCAAATTCAACTGAAAATGCAACTTATAACGACTTCTCCAATTTCTAAATTATCCAACCCCCTGAATAGAATCCCTCACAACAACAGAAGATATGCAAAACAGGTGTTGTCTGAAGCACACCTGATGCAACTAATCAAGGGCTTCATTAGTTGCACCAGGTGTGTTTGAGCTGGAACACATGAAATACCTGAACTGGCTAGGGGTAAAAAATTCATGAAATACCTGGACGGGGCAGAAAAAGGACGCTATCAATGGCTGCAACCAGATTTCTGGGAAGGCAGGTTGTGAAAAACCCTCGAGTGACTGAAAAAGACCTGCAGCAAGCCTTGGTGGCAACAGGCACTGAGGTTTCAGTGAGCACAGTAAGGCGCATACTAAACGCAGAAGGTTTGAATTCCAGAACTCCAAGACGTACACCACTACTGACCCAAAAGCACAAGAATAATCATATAAATAAGCCACAGAAGTTTTGGGATTCTGTTCTGTGGAGCAATGAAACAAAACTGGACATTTTCAGCATGATGGATCAGCGGTATGTCTGGAGAAAGAAGAATGAAGAAAGAACACTCTGTCCACAGTCAAGCATGGTGGTGGCTCGGTGATGCTCTGGGGCTGCTTTGCATCCTCTGGCACTGGAAACCCGCAGCATGTGGAAGGCAAGATGGATTCATTGAAGTATCGGGAAATCCTAGGAGAAAACGTCATGCAGTCTGTGAGGAAGCTGAAGCTTGTGCATCATTGAACCTTCCAACAGGACAATGATCCCAAGCATACCTCAAATTCCACCAAGGCTTGGCTGCAGAAGAAGTCCTGGAAGATTCTACAGGGCCGTCACAGTCACCTGACTTGAACCCCGCATAGAAAATCTCTGGTGGGATTTGAAGAAGACGGTTACAGCACACAAACCCAAGAATATTACTGAACTGGAGGCCATTGCTCATGAGGAACGGGATAAGATTCCTCAGGAATGCTGCTTGAAGCTGGTGTCTGGCTATGCATCTGGTATGCAGCAGGTCATAACAGCAAAAGGGCGCTCCACTAAGTACTGAAGATGCTTGCCATGAAGGGGTTGAATAATTTAGAAACTGGAGAAGTCGTTATAAGTTGCATTTTCAGTTGAATTTGGGGAAACCACTTGGTTGTGTTGAACCATTTCAATCGCTTTTGTTTGATTTGTTCATCGCAGACAGCTGAAAGTCTGTACATTTTGACAGTAAACTGATTTGCAGTGGGGGCTGAATCATTTTGATTGAAACTGTATATTACACCATAATAAATGTCTGCTATGCACATTTCTGAAATAATTTTGTTTTGATTCCATACTGTAGAGCTTTTACACACAGTGCAAGGTGACGTTAATTAATATTTACAAGTGAGTTGTCTTCGGGGTGCTGTTTAGAGTGAGAAATCCCTGCGGAATAACAGTCACAACATATAACACAAATCCCTTGAGGAGCTATGAGTTGCTGAAATAAATCGCTTGCTACTTGCTTCAGCACAGCATTAACATTACAAACCCCAGAGGAACTCAGACCGAGTTTTTTCTTCGCCTTTGCCTGGCATATCTAGCAAGACACATCTAACAATAACACAGTAACATTACAGCCAACCTGGCAGCTCGCTAATCGTTGAATCTGGCAGGGTATGAGCGTCTTTGGAACTTGTTACTTTATTTGGAACCTCTTGTTTTATTGGCATCTTTTTCTTGGGAAACGATTTGCTTTCTTAGGACTTAGGCTGGTAAAAGAATACTCTAGTGTAATTTAATCTACTGCATCGGTAGCACGTACATAACGCCGCTGTTAAAGTGCAATAAAAAGTGCTATAGTTGATTTCATTTCTGGAAAAATATGTAGAACGTGGTGACAGTCATTCCCCCCCAAATTGGCAAGTAGTAAGAAGCTTTTGCACTTAAAGCGCACCTATTATGGTTTTGAAATGTGCCTAATTTTGTTTTAAAGGTCTCATACAATAGATTTACATGCATCCAAGGTCAAAAAACACTTTAATGTGCTCATAATTTAAACCGCAGCATTACCTTTTCCCCCCCAGTGTCACAAACGACTCGTTCGATGATCCGTTCTAAAAGATTTGTTCTAAACTCCTCCTTTCAGAGTGCATACTCTGCTCTGATTGGTCAGATGTACCAGTCTGTTGTGATTGGTCTACCGCTGTCAGCATGTGTCGAAAAGGACACACTCACTACCGTAACGAGTTCCCGTAACGGGGCTTTTTGTTACAAACCTACGTAGATTAGTACAGGAAGTAAAGTCTGGAATCACTAACGACTCGTTTCAGCTGTTCAGAATCGGTTCCTACTTTCAGGAGTCAATAACGGTTGTCGTGCGCTTTGATTTTTTTAAACTTGCACTACATGAAAGGTAATATCTGAAAAAAACATAAGTAGTGCACTTTAAACAAAAGATATTCAAAGGCTCAGTTATTCCACTTTTACCCAAACTAATTGCAGTAAAATGTATTAATTGCATATATAAGTTATTTTTATATTTTATTCTCTCTTTAATTTATACCATCAGCTCATGTCTGGTTTTAAAGCGTCACTTAATACCACAACACCATGCATCATTGATATTTTTAGCTAGTAAGTTAGCTAGTAATCATGCTAGCTCCCCGTCCTGCCCTATCCGGTTGGGATCGGTGTCTCTGGGTGCAGCCTGCTGTAACGTTTTTGTGCATCTTGTCTGCGGTAAAACTCTCGTATCTGTACGTAGACCTGCCAGCCTTCATGCGTTTTGCGCAGGAGTACTGAATTTTATAATCGGAGTATATTAGTAATAAAACAAAAGCCTACGATGACGTGCCAGATCTAACACTTTAGAAATAATGTTAACGGTAATAATGATTAGAAGGTGATGAAATACTCAGTTTGTCTGCTTTGCTCTCTTGCGCCAGTCATCGTAGATGTGTTTAAACCGATATTAGCAGCAGAAGCGACAGTTAAAAAAAAAAAAAAAACGTGTTGTGGAAACATTTCCCCTTTCCTACGAGGGACATTAGACAAAGGATTCGTAAAAGGACTCTAACAATGTGCTGTTGTGTTTATTTTTTATTTTGATGCTGTTTACTTGGATATTAAATGCCTCTCATCACCAGTTCACGAAGTGAACTACGCACACTAGGTGACGAGTAGAAGCAGACAAAAGGGATCATCTGTCTGTGAAATTACAGATATGACTATCCAGACATGACTAAAATTACCAGACGACCAGAAAGTTGTTTGGAAAAATAAATAAAAAAAACCCCAAACAAACACGTATTTAATCTCGTCTGTAATTTTTACAGGGAAGGAGAGAGAGACGAAACACCAATCTGCACAGGAAATAAAAATAAAAAATCCCAGAGTAGCACCTTGAAAATGATGAAATTAACCCATGTAAATCTAACACCAGCTATAAATAGGGCTGTAATCAACCAACAGATGCTGTGCTGATGATCCTGATATCAGGCCAACGCGGAGAGAACGAGTAAAAGTATATTAACAGAATGAGATAAGAGGCTGGAGTATCGTTACTGTCATTACTGACTACGAAAACATTTTGCTCTGCTGTTGCAGGCTGCACAGTTAGTGCTGTGGCTCTCGTTATGTACGCTGTGGCCAAAAGTTTGTGGACATCTGACCATCACACCCATATGTGCACACCGGACCTCCTTGCCTGGCTCTGTGTGGGTGTGGTGGTTAGGCTGGTGGCTCAGCAAGTCTCTTAACAAGCGTTTACCCTTTCACATGATGGCCTTCCTGAGTACAGCAGGTTTGTCAGGGTGAAGCGAGACACACTTAATCTCTTTCATCAGAATTTTTTCTCTATTTCTCTGTGTGCTTTCGGCACACATGCTCTGCTCTCATTGTTTGTGTAGAGAGCGGAGCAGTGTTGTGTGTTGTATTAACCGACTGGCTGCATTGTTAAGACTGATAAAAGCCTCAGTGCTTAAGTTTAATTGGTAGCAGAGGGAGGTGAGAAGAGTGACTCTCAGTTCTGCCTTCACTGTGGGATGTGTCGTTTGTATCATGCACTGCCTGCCAACACGTCCATACTAACACACACATACACACTGAAAAACACTGCATTGCCAATTGGGAATTGCGCTTATAATTTAAATGCATTTCTTCTGCTCTGCCTTGCCCACAGTCAAATGAAAATTAGTATCACAGGATAACGCTTGTGTACTGTATCAGGCTGGATGGTACTGTGGTTTGCTTAACACTGTGAACCTGGTGTTTCTGCTAGAGCTATATGCGGTTGCTATTGCAAGGGAGTCTGGCACCTTTCGACACTATAGCTGGCTTTACGCTGTACGATGCCACAGATAACACTGTGTTCTGGCAAATTTCTGATTTCTACGACGTTCATCTAAAACCCTCCAATAGGAGGAAGGCATAGAATGACCCAACTCATGGGACATCTACAGATATGTTAATAGCAATGGTGAAACATGTACATGGATGAGGAAAAAAGTATCCTTATTACCGCAAACCCACTTTCCGCATCATTTTCTTTAATCGCAGGTCATTAGAGGACCTTCATTGTATATTCTGACATAAAGAGCACACGTTATCACACAGTCTATTATAGAGTTCGGCTTATGGGATTATCTCGTACAGTGTGACAAGTAATAATCTTAATAGACAGCTGAATCGCAGAGTACGACAAGCTTTAATAGGCGAAGAAGCACCTAGTTTCACTGATCTTGCGAATGACCAATCACAGACGTGCTTTGAGTCACGGTGTTCGGAATTGTTTCGGAAGTCGGTTCATGTACAGTTCTATGTTTTTAACTTATCAGGGTCTAAATAATAAATCTGTGGCCGTTACCAACTTCTACAAACCAAAAAATAACCTCCGGTAACAAACAAAGAACCCCACAACAGATTTCAGTATGTAGTCATTTTTTCAAAAAAGTAAACAAACCTTCAGAAACCTGGTGGGAAAAACATAACTTGAAGTAAACATTTTCTGGCGGAGTTTCTCATTGTTTTTGGCTTCTTTACAACTTTGCTTCAGTTTCATTGATGTCTGAGTGCATTCGTTTATGCACAGCTCTCTTAAGATCCTGCTACAGCATAACCGATTTCAGCCCAGCTTAAGCTGCTGGACAGATGACTTCACATTTGTTTCCAGAATATTCTGGTATAAAAGGGAGTTCATTTGTTGTCTCAATGACTGCAAGTTTCCCAGGTCCTGTGGGTGCAAACCAAGTGCAAATCATTACCGCTCCACCACCAAGGTGTTTGTGGTGATACGTTGTGTTTGGTTTTGATCAAACATGGGACTGTGCATGATGACCAAACTTCTCCATCTTGGTTTCCTCAGTCCAAAGGATATTGTTTCAGTATTTATTTATTTATTTCAAATTCTATTTTGCAAACCTAAGTTGTGCTGCCATATTCTTTTTGGAGAAAAGGGTCTTTTTCCAAGCCACCCTACTACGAAAGCCATACTTGTTCAGTCGTTTTCAGATTTCACAAACGTAAACGTTTAATGTGCTTACAGTGGCATTTAGGTCACATTATGTAATGTTTGGGTTTTTGTTTTATATCTCTGAGCATTACATGGTCTGATCGTGGACTGAATTTGCTAGTACACCCACTCCTGGGAAAATTGGAAACTGTCTTGAAGGCTCTCCATTTGTAAACAATCCTTCTCACTGTAGAATAGTGAATTTCAGTTTGTACGGAAATGGCCTTATAACCCTTCCCAGATTGATGAGCAACAGTTGCTTCTCTGAGGTCATGGCTGATGTCCTATCTTCTTGGCGTAATGTAGACACACACCTGAGTGCTCCAAAACACCAAACTGCCAGAAGTTCGTCTTTTATAGAGGTAGTCAGAAATCTTGATTAACTAAGCTTCTGCCTTTCATTAGTAACATCTGGTTGCAAATTACTCTCTTAATGAAGCTTTTAACTGTTCCTAGATCAAGACTAAAAGTGAGAGGTGATCATGCCTTTTCAGTAGTTGCCCTGGGATTGTGGAAGAGTCGACCCATTCACATCAGATCTGCTTCAAAATGATCAGATTTTAAATCTAAGTTAATATTAAAATAAATAAGTTCCTCTGGCTCTTGAGAGTAATTTGATCTCGGTTTATCCATATAGTTGTGCTCTGTGTGTGTGTGTGTGTGTGTGTGTGTGTGTGTGTGTGTGTGTGTATGGCTGTTTGTTCTGTTTTACTAGTATATCTATGTACAGCACTTTGGTCAATTATACGTTTTAAATTGCGCTATATAATAAAGTTAACATTCACATAATGATTGTGGACATAGAAAGGGTGTATGTATTTTTATTTATAGTATTGTTTACTTTTTTTAGGGAAAAAAAACACTACTTATTGAAATCTATTGTGTTTTTTTGTTGTTATTTGTTTGTTTATAGAAGTTGGACCACACAGTTGTTCTTTAGGCATTGGTAAATAAAAACAGGGTGTACTTCTTTTTTTTTTTTTTTTTTTTTTATTATTTTTTTTTTATTATAAACATGATTGTGTGTTTGCATATGTGGATCCTTTGCTCTGAAAAGTGTAAAATAAGATTCAGGTAGAGCATCTGAGGCTGAGAAGTCTAACCCAGCAATAGAGACTTTCGAGGTCAATTTCATCAAAGAGCCTTTACCAACGCTAAATACTTAATACATGGAGACTCAATATAACAGAGGAGCCTGAAGGAGAAGTGCTGCATTTCCTCCAGCCTACCTTGAGTAGGGAGGAATCTTTATAGAAAGAAAAAAAAAAAACAGTGCAGAGCAGAAAACTATTGCTCCAAGGCAAACCCATTCATATCTGCGATGGTCAACTGGGTGCTCTTTGTAATGTTTTATTTATATGGTCGGCTAATTATCGTTTCCAGTTTACAAATACACACCCTTTTTAACCATATGAATCATTTAGAGAGCACATTTCTATTCTTATTACAAAACAAGGCCCATCGTTTCTTCTGTCGCTTTTGCTCTCTTTTCTCTTTCATCAGAACTCTCTCCAGAAGAATGTACTGGCTTGTACAGATGTTAATTATATTTCCCTGCTTTTATATGCCGCTGTATTATTATAACACAAGATTTGCCTGTGTAGAAGAATTCTGCAGCCTCAGGGGACCACATTGTGGTAATCAATTCTATCTGCTTCATCTCTCGGTACACGAGCATGAAAGTATCAGGGAAAGAAAGTTCTCCGAGTACTCGGTACTCTTCTGATCTGTGAATGGATCACTGCCCTCTACTCTAGAGGCTTACACAGATGTGACTCAAGAGGTTACAGAGATCACTGCTCAATAATTGATGACTTTTTCCTCACTTGTGAGGATGAATCATCTTGTAATTTCACAATTTTGTTTCTCTAACCGAGAGCTCACTAATGAAACAAAAATCTGCTTTTCTAATTAGCCAGAATGAACGGAGGAAATGATAACTTTCTGTTGCTGCAATAATAATACCATACCAAATCAGTGGGTTTAGGTGTTACTGATGATGTTTCAGCAACTCCGTGTGTGTGTGTGTGTGTGTGTGTGTGTGTGGGTGTATGCATTTTTGCTCATTCAGCCACAAGAGCATTATTGAGGTCAGGAACCGATGCAGTTGGTGTTCCAGTTCATCCCAAAGGTGTTCAGTGGGTTTGAGGTCAGGGCTCTGTGCAGGACACTCGAGTTCTTCCACTCCAACCTTTTCAATCCAAATCATGTGTTCACGGAGCTCGCTTTGTGCACTGGGGCATTGTCATGCTGGAACAGGTTTGGGCCTCTTAGTTCCAGTGAAGGGAAATTTCAATGCTACATCACTCAAAGACATCCTAGAATATATATGGGCGTGGTCAAGTGTCCATAAACTTCTGGTCATATATTGTGTATAGTTTAATATCAGCAGTATGTGTAGTTTAACGTCAGCAGTGTATATAGTACTAGATCAGCAGTGTGTTTAGTACAAGATCAGCCTTGTATGCAGTGTATATATAGTATATCAGCAGTGGATATAGTATATCAGTATAGTAGTCCACTATGAACAGTATCATGTATTTAATAGTATTAGTGCGTTTAGTTAGTTCCATAAAATAACTTCCTGTCTTTAATATGTTTGCAGAGAATGAAACTCATCCTGTTTGTAATATTTAACATCTGTACAATCAGTCAACAGATTTGTCAGTACTGTTTCTAAAAAAAAAAAAAAAAAAAAAAAAAAAAAAAAAAAACGGCATTGCTTGTATTCACAATATATCATTTACTTAAACAACTAGTACATCATGATTCAAAACTTTTTGGTCAGTGAAAAATGTTTTGGGGAAAAGTCTGTATTACGAGTAATTTTTATCTTGTTTTCTTTTTTTTTTGTTTTGTTTTTAATCTCACGGTTCACTTCCTTCTTCATCCAATGTCGGTAGTATATCAGCAGCTGCTAACTTGACAAAAATTATGTAGGGCTGCCAGTAATCGCTTTTAAAACAGCACTGGCTTCCCTTGGACTTGTTGTCCTGATCATAAATAGCAGATGAGTGGCCAGTTTGACCTCCAGAACAAATCAGCTTTGCCAGGAAGGCTGGATTTGAAAAACGTCTGCAGACGTGGGTCACTTACAACATAAATATGATCTGTCAAGGTGAAAAGAGAGTCATATCATAAATCATGTAATGGGTTTTAAATGGCTTTAGAATGACTATAAGGGTAAAAGTCGCTCCATCTGTTTTATTTAGGTTTTGCTATTCCATTGGATGTGCGCTATTTTAGCTGGTAGCTTTGACACTCATTGGGGCATTTGTTCCTGCTACTGCCTTGAAACGTGACGAAGGCAAATTACTGTGTGCCATTGTGTAACGCTGCTGAATATTTGATTTCGGTGGAGAAATGAGAATGGACTTTATTGTGCACATCCACGTGAACCAGGTGAAACGGCAAAACCACCCGCAGAGAGACTTAAGCTTAGCCCACTTACTCTACCTTCTAGCTGCAATAAAGCGTAGAGAACACAACGATCACATACGGTAGCTGTCGACGTTTGTATTTTTATTACCCAATCTGGTTCTCGGTGTATTTTATCATCTATTCTGTGTATTTTGTTTTCGTATGCCTGCAGAACATGTTAAGCACTAGCCAGATAGTGTTTGCTAAAAATACCAGATGCTCTAGATGATTCGCTCTTTAGTTTTGAAACACCAGAGAAATTCTACAACAACAATAAAAAAAAAAATCACCAATTACTCACTAGCCAGCTATCATGAGTTCTCTAACTAACCAAATGCTCCACTCAGTAAAGGTGCAAATCCCACAACGAGGACCAGTCAGCTGAATATCATCTCACATTCTATAGCTTCTCACTCAATTTGAGTACAAGCGAAAAATAAATACAAAATCACTCCTGATCCATTTTCCTGTTACAGCATTCTATTGACTTTCTCTCTGACTCCCATTTGATTTGTTTACACTTTCACTCCCTTACTATCTCATCCTCTCCCCTGATTGGCTGCTAGTCACCGTGTAGCCAGACTTCTCTGTATTGAAGTATGTGTACAAGTTTCCCACCAGTTGTCCTGGCACGGCACTGACTATTATAGGATTGTCATGGCTACTCACAGCAGTTCAAAAACATTGTATACTAATTATAGTAAACATTATAATTTTCTTTTGGTTCCTTTTTAAAATTCTTATGCACTGTAGCTTTAATCCATTTCTGCCCCATTCCGCTAGCGTAATTGTCCTGCTATACAAATGCATAAACGAATTAATGATTGTGTGTCTTTGTTGCTTGGTGCATTGGTGAAGCTGTTATCTGATCTGCGGATCAGTGTTTCTTAGTGATGTAAAGAACAACGGTTTAGAGACCTTTCTTGACACTACAGCCGGGCTCCGGACTAACGTTTTTCAGACCTGCTCCGAGACTTTGTGTCAGCCGTCCAGAACTGAAAATGAACAGTCACAAATATTCAATTTCTTTTCTTCATAACAGTTAGATTGATTTCTTAACAAACTAGGCGTCTCAGCCATACAAGATAGTCTGCTCGCTCTCAGATTTGAACACGCTGTTGCAGTCACTAGAAAGGCTTTTCTAAATAAATAAATAAGCAAACATAAAATACAGCTTTTAGCACATCATTTATACATGCATACAAATACATACCTAAATAACATGTACCTATTATATTAAGGATACTTCCATCCCAGGCAACATGAATGACTAACTGATTAAAACAAACGTTTATTAAAGTTAAATATGCATACAGCTCTGGTTTATTTTAAATCAGTGCTTTCTTCCATCAATGTAAAAGACTTTATATCACATATTGTTTTAAACTCATTTGGCAGCATGTTCCAGAGCTGGGAGCCCTTTACAGAAAAGGCTCTTTGCCCTTGTGTAGTTCTACAGTAATCAATCCTATAATTTCCACCCGCTGCACTCCCAGTGATTCTACCTGTATCATCCTGTCTCATCAATTTACACACAACAGATGGAGCCTTATTGTGCAAGCATTTAAACATCAATTTTTATATATGACACATTTTTTACATTTTGTAAAACTACGCATATTCCTTTTTAAGTATGACCGTGATGCCATCGATTTGGCTTTTTATTTTCAGAGCCCGATTATACCACATCTCAAGTTTTTAAATGAAGAAATCACTTGTTTGAGTCCAAACTGTAATACAGTACGAAGATCATCGCATGCATAGAAAGATGAGCTGCCTCAATTGTGATATACTGTCTTGGCCCAAATCTGCGGAAAATCTGTTAATTTTGAAAAATGGCAAGCCTCTCCAAATATTGCAGTCTCCCCTGGAGGGACTGGACTGGCAAAAACAGTGAATCTAAATTCTGTAATTATATAGTCCGTCTTCAACTGACATGCACAGTCATAACCGTAGGGTTAAGGGGTTAAATATCTTTGAAATAAATAAATAGATTAAGATTCATGGAAAAAAATATTTATTGATTTTGCATGTGGTAGGTTAGTACATTTAATGAGAAATAATCCTAAATACGAATAAATGGAAAAGAAATGAAAATTGATTCGATGGAACAGTTCTGAAAGTAACTGTAGCTTGTCGTTCTCGTTGAGTTTGTAGAAAACAGCTTAAAGAAATAAAACGAGTCGTCAGATTTCTAAAAACGATTCTAAAACACGAACACGGTTTGTACGACTGCAGATATTTGTAAAAACTGATCTACACCGCTGGCAGAAGTGTTCGATTTCACACGACCGTAAGCTCTGTAAATGAGTCTCCGGCTATTAAGCATGGGAGGATGGGGGTTTACCATTCGATGCTCCGCTGAGTGAAGTTTTAAATTCTAAATAAAATTGTAAACCACGTATACAGGGTTTTCAGAGTGAGGTGTCAAAACGTCAAATATGATCCCTAGGAAACGGGACTGCTTTCGCTTTTATCCGAGTTTGGTTTATTGTACTTTACCACACGCATGCCGAGAGAGGGATTTGTAATGCCCGTACCCTTAAACACACACAATTACACACACTCCGACTCTCGGTTGCTGAACCTGAACGTTATCTCCTCTTCCTAGGTGGCTTGTATGCAGCTCATCAATGCTCTCGTTACGTCTCCTGATGAGTTGGACTTCAGGCTGCACATCCGAAATGAGTTCATGCGCTGCGGCCTGCGAGAGATATTGCCGGTAAGTGGACTGCCAACCGACCACGTATTAATATTGAAATGAGTTGTTCACTTGAGTGAAATATTGTAAAATGGTGCCGCGAATAATTTATGAGACCTCGAGCAGAGGTCGTCCAGCTGAATCAATAGGTACAGCAGGGAACGGATTGGGTTCTCTTTCTCTTTGTTCATCACAGTCTCGCTCTCTTTTTATCTTCTTATTTTTCGCTTTCCCGCTTTTTTTTTTTTTTTTTTTTTGCCGATTATGTTCTTTCGGCATCAGAGAACTAACTGAACCCAGCTGCACATACAAAACAGACACCGGGTGTACTAAATGGAAAAGAGTGCGAGTCTATGAGAGAGATTAATGCCATGCTCCTGTCTTATTTATTATTCAAAACGGAGAACCGCTACAGGACAAGAGAATAGAGTAACGCAGAAATCTATAAAGAAAATAAATTGAACTTCTCATCCAGTGTCTTTCTCCACTGCGTGTACTTTTTCGCCCACTATTTATCACTGTTTTTAGCTTATTTTCATTCTCCTCTGTTGCCATTTCTTCTCTCTCTCTCTCTCTCATCTCTCCACCTGTGTGTTTGTAGACTCTGTGTGCTATCAGAAATGAGGCTCTGGACATCCAGCTGAAGGTATTTGAGGAGCATAAAGAGGAGGACATGATGGAGTTTTCCCATCGCCTGGAGGACATTAGGAGTGAATTTGAATATCCTTTTGGCTGCATATCTACAGGGAAACAATTCACATTACCAAAATCCTCTCCTGCACCCATTCCTCTTTCTTATTTTTCCCTTCTATTGGACCGTCATTAATCTCTGACAATAACGGCATGGTCATACTCTAACCAGTGTAACGCGGGTAATGTGTTTCCTGTACACTCACTGCTGCGATTGATTTTATTTTCTTAGATTTATCTTCACTCATAAATCATTCTCGTTCTTTCCCTTTAGTCAGAGCGATGTATTAAAAAAGGTTTCCCATGCTGTTCCCTCTGATCACATGAAGGTCGTGTGTGTGTGTGTGTGTTCACACAGCGGGCCTCATTTATCAAGCCGGATGCGAACAGATTTATTCGTAAATCTTTTGTACAAGTGTTTACACAAGAAATTTGTTATTCATGAAAAATCCCCGTAAGTTCGGGAAAAAAACCTTCCACATTCTACACGTGCTCCCGGGTGTGTGTAAATTTCCGCATAGGAAGACTAACTAATGTGAAGCATGACTTGATCGATTTCACATCATATAATTTGCATGGATTACTGCACTTTTATATCTGGAATATACACTCACTGCCCACTTTACTAGGAACACCTGCACATTCATGCTGTTATCTATTCAGTCAATCATGTGGCAGCAGCACAATGCATAAAATCACAGATATAGGTCAAGAGCTTCAGTTAATGTTCACATCGGAATGAGGAAAAAGCCTGACGTCAGTGACTCTGACCGTAGCATGGGTGCTGGTGTATTAAGTAATCTGCTGATCTCCTGCGATTTTCACACACAACAGTGTCTAGAGTTTACAACAAAACACTGAGTGAGCGACAGGTCTGTGGGTGGACATGCCTTGTTGTTAAGAGAGGTCAGAGAAAAGTGGCCAGATTGGTTCAAGCTGCCAAGAACAATATAAAAACTCATATAATCACTCTTTACAACCGTGGTGAGCAGAAAAGCATCTCAACATGCACAAAACATCAAACCCTGTGGTAGATGGGCTACAACAGTAGAAGAGCATATGAAGTTCCACTCCCGTCAGCCAAGAACAAGAATCTAAGGCTATCATGGGCACAGACGCGACCGACCTGTGCAGTTGAAAATGAGAAGAAATTCAACTGGTCTTTTTCCAGTCTTCAAATGTCCAGTTTTGGTGAGTCTGTGCCCATGAAAGCTGGTCCGAGGATGTAACGCTCTCTCTTCTTTTTTTTTTTTAAATCAATATCGCATATTCTTAAGTTATTTTTACTGGCATAGAAATGAGTCAGAATAATGTCCACTTCTGTCTTTAAGACTTTACTCTCATCGCTCCCTGTTGCCTGTACACTTTACCTTTTATGGAGTTTTGTGGGCGGTCCTACATGCAAACGACTGTGTTGGGAATGCACTTTTCACGTTACGGGCGATCAACATGTGCACACGGTACAAAGAAAATCAGCCTTTTACACGTCGTAAATCTGGCAGAAATTTATTTGGTTTGGCTTACGCAAACATTCACAGCTTCACTAAAAGATTGATCGATGAGGCTTGATTATAGGAATATCTGACATATCTGATAGCTTTGATCTTGTGGGGGGCATTTGGCTGGTCCCCACAAAGAACACACACAACATTAACTTCAGGGTTAGCATAGCGTGGCTCAAGGTCCCTTTCCAGAACCTTCACGCTGTCTGTCCCTCAGTGTTGGAATGAACGTCCAGCCTCAATCCGGACCGCGGAATCTGTCACTGTTTTCACAAAACAGCCAGAAGACCCACCTCTTCTGTGAGCATTTAACTAACCCGTAAAATCCCCACATTATTTAAAAAACTACTCAGGCTCTTACACCCCTACTCTGCACACTTTGCTTCTCTAGAACTCAATTATAAATCTTGCATTGTAGCACTACTTGTATTGTTCTCCGCTTGATATATCACTTTGCTTATATTTCCTCATTTGTGAGTCGCTTTGCATAAAAGCGTCTGCTAAACGAATAAATGTAAATGTAATGAAAATGTAACTTTGTTTTTTTCGGAGACTGCAGCCGCAATGTTATCTTTTTGATGTTAATAATAATGTCAATAATTATGAAGTGTAGCAAGACGTGTGTATTTTGAGTTGCGTGAGTGCTCCTTAATTCTGCATGCACTGATGTGGGAGACGTGTTTAACACGGTGTACAGTCTGGTGAAGGACACGGCCGCCGAGATGCATTTCCTCTCCATCCTGCAGCACCTGTTGCTCGTCAGGAATGACCATTTTGTTCGGTAAGTCTGAAGTGAAGTCCTTCTGCATGAAGAGGAGAGGAAAAGAAGTGAAATTTGATCTTGCCTGCTTTTACTGAGATTTGTACAAAGGCAAAAGAGTGTTTTGCTACATTTCTCCTTCTCATCAGCACCTTTACAAATGAGTGAAAATGTTTTGAATTCAGGAAAGTGTCTGTCAACTACTTAACTTGTAGATTAAATCGGTTTGCTTCTCGTAATTGTTGCGTGAGGTTGATAAGGGTTCTTGGCTGTCATTGTGTGTTTAGCTCGCCTCATGGCTTTCTGATCTCATCAGGCTTTATGCTGTGTCATTCTGCAAAAATGAGCTGTGTGTGAAATGAGCTAAAGATAGAGGTGGTACCATCTGCTGAGAGGTTTCATCAAGCGGCTTACTAATGAACACTCGTCCTTAGGGTTCTGAATCACTGCGCGTATGAAAAGTTAGGTATTAGGTATCTGAACACCTATTATTATCCTCCTTTTCTATCCCTCTAAGCTCTAACGGTTATATTTTCGGTTAGCAGTAACATAAGAACTCATATTTTTATCATGTTAGCGATGTGTTGATTTCATTTCAGTGTCGTGATAAAGTACACTTATTCAGTATCACACTAACAGGTAGCTAATTTGACGTGGGAGCATGATGTAATCACTGTTTGTAAGCACTGAGAGGTGAACAGGTTTGTATTCGTGAGGAGGTGGAACTTGATTCCAGAAGAAAGGCGGCAAAACAAACAAACCAATAACGGACGTGTGCGCAGGGACGTGTGCGCAGGGACTTGAACTTGGGGACCTGTACTCAAGGGGGTTGTGAACAGGGAATAGTACTCGGGGACATGTAAACGGGGAATAGTACTCGGGGACGTGTAAACGGGGAATTGTACTCGGGGACGTGTAAACGGGGAATTGTACTCGGGGATGTAAACGGGGAATAGTACTCGGGGACGTGTAAACGGGGAATAGTACTCGGGGACGTGTAAACGGGGAATAGTACTCGGGGACGTGTAAACGGGGAATAGTACTCGGGGACGTGTAAACGGGGAATAGTACTCGGGGACGTGTAAACGGGGAATAGTACTCGGGGACGTGTAAACGGGGAATAGTACTCATGTAAACGGGGATTAGTACTCTGGGACGTGTAAACAGGGAATAGTTCTCTGGGACGTGTAAACGGGGAATAGTTCTCTGGGACGTGTAAACGGGGAATAATACTCATGTAAACGGGGAATAGTACTCTGGGACTTGTAAACGGGGAATAG
The DNA here is from genome assembly GCF_023375685.1 of Ictalurus furcatus. Classification (NCBI taxonomy): domain Eukaryota; kingdom Metazoa; phylum Chordata; class Actinopteri; order Siluriformes; family Ictaluridae; genus Ictalurus; species Ictalurus furcatus. The sequence continues at coordinate 8,535,154 of NC_071264.1, read as the reverse complement.
TACTTGTGTAAACGGGGATTTACACTGGGACTTGTACTCGTGTACTTGGGCACTGGGATGTGTACTTGGGCACTGGGACGTGTACTCGTGTACTTGGGCGCTGGGACGTGTACTTGGGCGCTGGGACGTGTACTTGGGCACTGGGACATGTACTTGGGCGCTGGGACGTGTACTCGTGTACTTGGGCGCTGGGATGTGTACTTGGGCGCTGGGATGTGTACTTGGGCGCTGGGACGTGTAGTTGGGCGCTGCTATGTGTACTTGGGCACTGGGACGTGAACTCGTGTACTTGGGCGCTGGGACGTGTACTTGGGCGCTGGGACGTGTACTTGGGCGCTGGGATGTGTACTTGGGCGCTGGGACGTGTACTCGTGTACTTGGGCGCTGGGACGTGTACTTGGGCACTGGGACGTGAACTCGTGTACTTGGGCGCTGGGACGTGTACTTGGGCACTGGGACGTGTACTCGTGTACTTGGGCGCTGGGACGTGTACTTGGGCACTGGGACGTGAACTCGTGTACTTGGGCGCTGGGACGTGTACTTGGGCGCTGGGACGTGTACTTGGGTGCTGGGATGTGTACTTGGGCACTGGGACGTGTACTCGTGTACTTGGGCGCTGGGACGTGTACTTGGGCACTGGGACGTGAACTCGTGTACTTGGGCGCTGGGACGTGTACTTGGGCGCTGGGACGTGAACTTGTGTACTTGGGCGCTGGGACGTGTACTTGGGCGCTGGGACGTGAACTCGTGTACTTGGGCGCTGGGACGTGTACTTGGGCGCTGGGACGTGAACTCGTGTACTTGGGCGCTGGGACGTGTACTTGGGCGCTGGGACGTGTACTTGGGCGCTGGGACTTGTACTCGTGTACTTGGGCGCTGGGACGTGTACTTGGGCACTGGGACGTGTACTTGGGCGCTGGGACTTGTACTCGTGTACTTGGGCGCTGGGACTTGTACTCGTGTACTTGGGCACTGGGACGTGTACTTGGGCACTGGGATGTGTACTCGTGTACTTGGGCGCTGGGACGTGTACTTGGGCACTGGGACGTGTACTTGGGCGCTGGGACGTGTACTTGGGCGCTGGGACGTGTACTCGTGTACTTGGGCGCTGGGACGTGTACTTGGGCACTGGGACGTGTACTCGGGCACTGGGACGTGTACTCGTGTACTTGGGCACTGGGACATGTACTTGGGCACTGGGACGTGTACTCGTGTACTTGGGCGCTGGGACGTGTACTTGGGCGCTGGGACGTGTACTTGGGCGCTGGGACGTGTACTTGGGCGCTGGGACGTGAACTCGTGTACTTGGGCGCTGGGACGTGTACTTGGGCGCTGGGACGTGAACTCGTGTACTTGGGCGCTGGGACGTGTACTTGGGCGCTGGGACGTGTACTTGGGCACTGGGACGTGTACTTGGGCACTGGGACGTGTACTTGGGCGCTGGGACGTGAACTCGTGTACTTGGGCGCTGGGACGTGAACTCGTGTACTTGGGCGCTGGGACATGTACTTGGGCGCTGGGACGTGTACTCGTGTACTTGGGCGCTGGGACGTGTACTTGGGCACTGGGACGTGTACTTGTGTACTTGGGCGCTGGGACGTGTACTTGGGCGCTGGGACGTGTACTTGGGCGCTGGGACGTGAACTCGTGTACTTGGGCGCTGGGACGTGAACTCGTGTACTTGGGCGCTGGGACGTGTACTTGGGCGCTGGGATGTGTACTTGGGCGCTGGGATGTGTACTTGGGCACTGGGACGTGTACTCGTGTACTTGGGCGCTGGGACGTGTACTTGGGCGCTGGGACGTGTACTTGGGCGCTGGGACGTGAACTCGTGTACTTGGGCGCTGGGACGTGTACTCGTGTACTTGGGCGCTGGGACGTGTACTTGGGCGCTGGGACTTGTACTCGTGTACTTGGGCGCTGGGATGTGTACTTGGGCACTGGGACGTGTACTCGTGTACTTGGGCGCTGGGACGTGTACTTGGGCGCTGGGACGTGTACTTGGGCGCTGGGACGTGTACTTGGGCGCTGGGACTTGTACTCGTGTACTTGGGCGCTGGGACGTGTACTTGGGCACTGGGACGTGTACTTGGGCGCTGGGACTTGTACTCGTGTACTTGGGCGCTGGGACTTGTACTCGTGTACTTGGGCACTGGGACGTGTACTTGGGCACTGGGATGTGTACTCGTGTACTTGGGCGCTGGGACGTGTACTTGGGCACTGGGACGTGTACTTGGGCGCTGGGACGTGTACTCGTGTACTTGGGCGCTGGGACTTGTACTCGTGTACTTGGGCGCTGGGACGTGTACTTGGGCGCTGGGACGTGTACTTGGGCACTGGGACGTGTACTTGGGCGCTGGGACTTGTACTCGTGTACTTGGGCGCTGGGACTTGTACTCGTGTACTTGGGCGCTGGGACGTGTACTTGGGCGCTGGGACGTGTACTTGGGCACTGGGACGTGTACTTGGGCGCTGGGACTTGTACTCGTGTACTTGGGCGCTGGGACTTGTACTCGTGTACTTGGGCACTGGGACGTGTACTCGTGTACTTGGGCACTGGGACGTGTACTTGGGCACTGGGATGTGTACTCGTGTACTTGGGCGCTGGGACGTGTACTTGGGCACTGGGACGTGTACTTGGGCGCTGGGACTTGTACTCGTGTACTTGGGCGCTGGGACTTGTACTCGTGTACTTGGGCACTGGGACGTGTACTTGGGCACTGGGATGTGTACTCGTGTACTTGGGCACTGGGATGTGTACTTGGGCACTGGGATGTGTACTCGTGTACTTGGGCGCTGGGACGTGTACTTGGGCACTGGGACGTGTACTTGGGCGCTGGGACTTGTACTCGTGTACTTGGGCGCTGGGACGTGTACTTGGGCACTGGGACGTGTACTTGGGCGCTGGGACGTGTACTCGGGCGCTGGGACGTGTACTCGTGTACTTGGGCGCTGGGACGTGTACTCGTGTACTTGGGCGCTGGGACGTGTACTCGTGTACTTGGGCGCTGGGACGTGTACTCGTGTACTTGGGCGCTGGGACGTGTACTCGTGTACTTGGGCGCTGGGACGTGTACTTGGGCGCTGGGACGTGTACTTGGGCGCTGGGACGTGTACTTGGGCGCTGGGACGTGTACTTGGGCACTGGGACGTGTACTTGGGCGCTGGGACTTGTACTCGTGTACTTGGGCGCTGGGACTTGTACTCGTGTACTTGGGCGCTGGGACGTGTACTCGTGTACTTGGGCGCTGGGACGTGTACTTGGGCGCTGGGATGTGTACTTGGGCGCTGGGACTTGTACTCGTGTACTTGGGCGCTGGGATGTGTACTTGGGCGCTGGGACGTGTACTCGTGTACTTGGGCGCTGGGACGTATACTTGGGCGCTGGGACGTGTACTTGGGCGCTGGGACGTGTACTTGGGCGCTGGGACGTGTACTTGGGCACTGGGACGTGTACTTGGGCGCTGGGACGTGAACTCGTGTACTTGGGCGCTGGGACGTGTACTTGGGCGCTGGGACGTGTACTTGGGCGCTGGGACGTGTACTTGGGCGCTGGGACGTGAACTCGTGTACTTGGGCGCTGGGACGTGTACTCGGGCACTGGGACGTGTACTCGGGCACTTGGGCGCTGGGACGTGTACTCGTGTACTTGGGCGCTGGGACGTGTACTTGGGCGCTGGGACTTGTACTCGTGTACTTGGGCGCTGGGACGTGTACTTGGGCGCTGGGACTTGTACTCGTGTACTTGGGCGCTGGGACTTGTACTCGTGTACTTGGGCACTGGGACGTGTACTCGTGTACTTGGGCACTGGGACGTGTACTTGGGCACTGGGATGTGTACTCGTGTACTTGGGCACTGGGACGTGTACTTGGGCGCTGGGACTTGTACTCGTGTACTTGGGCGCTGGGACTTGTACTCGTGTACTTGGGCGCTGGGACTTGTACTCGTGTACTTGGGCGCTGGGACTTGTACTCGTGTACTTGGGCACTGGGACGTGTACTTGGGCACTGGGATGTGTACTCGTGTACTTGGGCACTGGGACGTGTACTTGGGCGCTGGGACGTGTACTTGGGCACTGGGACGTGTACTTGGGCGCTGGGACTTGTACTCGTGTACTTGGGCGCTGGGACTTGTACTCGTGTACTTGGGCGCTGGGACGTGTACTTGGGCGCTGGGACGTGTACTTGGGCACTGGGACGTGTACTTGGGCACTGGGATGTGTACTTGGGCACTGGGATGTGTACTCGTGTACTTGGGCGCTGGGACGTGTACTTGGGCACTGGGACGTGTACTTGGGCGCTGGGACTTGTACTCGTGTACTTGGGCGCTGGGACGTGTACTTGTGCGCTGGGACGTGTACTCGGGCGCTGGGACGTGTACTCATGTACTTGGGCGCTGGGACGTGTACTCGTGTACTTGGGCGCTGGGACGTGTACTCGTGTACTTGGGCGCTGGGACGTGTACTTGGGCGCTGGGACGTGTACTTGGGCACTGGGACGTGTACTTGGGCGCTGGGACTTGTACTCGTGTACTTGGGCGCTGGGACTTGTACTCGTGTACTTGGGCGCTGGGACGTGTACTCGTGTACTTGGGCGCTGGGACGTGTACTTGGGCGCTGGGATGTGTACTTGGGCGCTGGGACTTGTACTCGTGTACTTGGGCGCTGGGATGTGTACTTGGGCACTGGGACGTGTACTCGTGTACTTGGGCGCTGGGACGTGTACTTGGGCGCTGGGACGTGTACTTGGGCGCTGGGACGTGTACTTGGGCACTGGGACGTGTACTTGGGCGCTGGGACGTGAACTCGTGTACTTGGGCGCTGGGACGTGTACTTGGGCGCTGGGACGTGAACTCGTGTACTTGGGCGCTGGGACGTGTACTCGGGCACTGGGACGTGTACTCGGGCACTTGGGCGCTGGGACGTGTACTCGTGTACTTGGGCGCTGGGACTTGTACTCGTGTACTTGGGCACTGGGACGTGTACTTGGGCACTGGGATGTGTACTCGTGTACTTGGGCGCTGGGACGTGTACTTGGGCACTGGGACGTGTACTTGGGCGCTGGGACTTGTACTCGTGTACTTGGGCGCTGGGACGTGTACTTGGGCACTGGGACGTGTACTTGGGCGCTGGGACTTGTACTCGTGTACTTGGGCGCTGGGACTTGTACTCGTGTACTTGGGCACTGGGACGTGTACTCGTGTACTTGGGCACTGGGACGTGTACTTGGGCACTGGGATGTGTACTCGTGTACTTGGGCGCTGGGACGTGTACTTGGGCACTGGGATGTGTACTCGTGTACTTGGGCGCTGGGACGTGTACTTGGGCACTGGGACGTGTACTTGGGCGCTGGGACTTGTACTCGTGTACTTGGGCGCTGGGACGTGTACTTGGGCACTGGGACGTGTACTTGGGCGCTGGGACGTGTACTCGGGCGCTGGGACGTGTACTCGTGTACTTGGGCGCTGGGACGTGTACTCGTGTACTTGGGCGCTGGGACGTGTACTCGTGTACTTGGGCGCTGGGACGTGTACTTGGGCGCTGGGACGTGTACTTGGGCGCTGGGACGTGTACTTGGGCGCTGGGACGTGTACTTGGGCGCTGGGACTTGTACTCGTGTACTTGGGCGCTGGGACTTGTACTCGTGTACTTGGGCGCTGGGACGTGTACTCGTGTACTTGGGCGCTGGGACGTGTACTTGGGCGCTGGGATGTGTACTTGGGCGCTGGGACTTGTACTCGTGTACTTGGGCGCTGGGATGTGTACTTGGGCGCTGGGACGTGTACTCGTGTACTTGGGCGCTGGGACGTATACTTGGGCGCTGGGACGTGTACTTGGGCGCTGGGACGTGTACTTGGGCGCTGGGACGTGTACTTGGGCACTGGGACGTGTACTTGGGCGCTGGGACGTGAACTCGTGTACTTGGGCGCTGGGACGTGTACTTGGGCGCTGGGACGTGTACTTGGGCGCTGGGACGTGAACTCGTGTACTTGGGCGCTGGGACGTGTACTCGGGCACTGGGACGTGTACTCGGGCACTTGGGCGCTGGGACGTGTACTCGTGTACTTGGGCGCTGGGACGTGTACTTGGGCGCTGGGACTTGTACTCGTGTACTTGGGCGCTGGGACGTGTACTTGGGCGCTGGGACTTGTACTCGTGTACTTGGGCGCTGGGACTTGTACTCGTGTACTTGGGCACTGGGACGTGTACTCGTGTACTTGGGCACTGGGACGTGTACTTGGGCACTGGGATGTGTACTCGTGTACTTGGGCACTGGGACGTGTACTTGGGCGCTGGGACTTGTACTCGTGTACTTGGGCGCTGGGACTTGTACTCGTGTACTTGGGCGCTGGGACTTGTACTCGTGTACTTGGGCGCTGGGACTTGTACTCGTGTACTTGGGCGCTGGGACTTGTACTCGTGTACTTGGGCGCTGGGACTTGTACTCGTGTACTTGGGCGCTGGGACTTGTACTCGTGTACTTGGGCACTGGGACGTGTACTTGGGCACTGGGATGTGTACTCGTGTACTTGGGCACTGGGATGTGTACTTGGGCACTGGGATGTGTACTCGTGTACTTGGGCGCTGGGACGTGTACTTGGGCACTGGGACGTGTACTTGGGCGCTGGGACGTGTACTCGTGTACTTGGGCGCTGGGACTTGTACTCGTGTACTTGGGCGCTGGGACGTGTACTTGTGCGCTGGGACGTGTACTCGGGCGCTGGGACGTGTACTCATGTACTTGGGCGCTGGGACGTGTACTCGTGTACTTGGGCGCTGGGACGTGTACTCGTGTACTTGGGCGCTGGGACGTGTACTTGGGCGCTGGGACGTGTACTTGGGCACTGGGACGTGTACTTGGGCGCTGGGACTTGTACTCGTGTACTTGGGCGCTGGGACTTGTACTCGTGTACTTGGGCGCTGGGACGTGTACTCGTGTACTTGGGCGCTGGGACGTGTACTTGGGCGCTGGGATGTGTACTTGGGCGCTGGGACTTGTACTCGTGTACTTGGGCGCTGGGATGTGTACTTGGGCGCTGGGACGTGTACTCGTGTACTTGGGCGCTGGGACGTGTACTTGGGCGCTGGGACGTGTACTTGGGCGCTGGGACGTGTACTTGGGCACTGGGACGTGTACTTGGGCGCTGGGACGTGAACTCGTGTACTTGGGCGCTGGGACGTGTACTTGGGCGCTGGGACGTGAACTCGTGTACTTGGGCGCTGGGACGTGTACTCGGGCACTGGGACGTGTACTCGGGCACTTGGGCGCTGGGACGTGTACTCGTGTACTTGGGCGCTGGGACTTGTACTCGTGTACTTGGGCACTGGACGTGTACTTGGGCACTGGGATGTGTACTCGTGTACTTGGGCGCTGGGACGTGTACTTGGGCACTGGGACGTGTACTTGGGCGCTGGGACTTGTACTCGTGTACTTGGGCGCTGGGACGTGTACTTGGGCACTGGGACGTGTACTTGGGCGCTGGGACTTGTACTCGTGTACTTGGGCGCTGGGACTTGTACTTGGGCGCTGGGATGTGTACTCGTGTACTTGGGCGCTGGGACGTGTACTTGGGCGCTGGGACTTGTACTCGTGTACTTGGGCGCTGGGACTTGTACTCGTGTACTTGGGCGCTGGGACGTGTACTTGGGCGCTGGGACGTGTACTTGGGCGCTGGGACTTGTACTCGTGTACTTGGGCGCTGGGACTTGTACTCGTGTACTTGGGCACTGGGACGTGTACTTGGGCACTGGGATGTTTACTCGTGTACTTGGGCGCTGGGACGTGTACTTGGGCGCTGGGACTTGTACTCGTGTACTTGGGCGCTGGGACTTGTACTCGTGTACTTGGGCGCTGGGACTTGTACTCGTGTACTTGGGCGCTGGGACTTGTACTCGTGTACTTGGGCACTGGGACGTGTACTTGGGCACTGGGATGTGTACTCGTGTACTTGGGCGCTGGGACGTGTACTTGGGCGCTGGGACTTTGTACTCGTGTACTTGGGCGCTGGGACTTGTACTCGTGTACTTGGGCGCTGGGACTTGTACTCGTGTACTTGGGCGCTGGGACTTGTACTCGTGTACTTGGGCACTGGGACGTGTACTTGGGCACTGGGATGTGTACTCGTGTACTTGGGCGCTGGGACATGTACTTGGGCACTGGGACGTGTACTTGGGCGCTGGGACTTGTACTCGTGTACTTGGGCGCTGGGACTTGTACTCGTGTACTTGGGCGCTGGGACGTGTACTCGTGTACTTGGGCGCTGGGACGTGTACTTGGGCGCTGGGATGTGTACTTGGGCGCTGGGACTTGTACTCGTGTACTTGGGCGCTGGGATGTGTACTTGGGCGCTGGGACGTGTACTTGGGCACTGGGACGTGTACTTGGGCGCTGGGACTTGTACTCGTGTACTTGGGCGCTGGGACGTGTACTCGTGTACTTGGGCGCTGGGACGTGTACTTGGGTGCTGGGATGTGTACTTGGGCGCTGGGACTTGTACTCGTGTACTTGGGCGATGGGATGTGTACTTGGGCACTGGGACGTGTACTCGTGTACTTGGGCGCTGGGACGTGTACTTGGGCGCTGGGACGTGTACTTGGGCACTGGGACGTGTACTTGGGCGCTGGGACGTGAACTCGTGTACTTGGGCGCTGGGACGTGTACTCGGGCACTGGGATGTGTACTCGGGCACTTGGGCGCTGGGACGTGTACTCGTGTACTTGGGGCGCTGGGACGTGTACTTGGGCGCTGGGACTTGTACTCGTGTACTTGGGCGCTGGGACGTGTACTTGGGCGCTGGGACTTGTACTCGTGTACTTGGGCGCTGGGACTTGTACTTGGGCGCTGGGACGTGTACTCGTGTACTTGGGCGCTGGGACGTGTACTTGGGCGCTGGGACTTGTACTCGTGTACTTGGGCGCTGGGACGTGTACTTGGGCGCTGGGACTTGTACTCGTGTACTTGGGCGCTGGGACTTGTACTTGGGCGCTGGCATGTGTACTCGTGTACTTGGGCGCTGGGACGTGTACTTGGGCGCTGGGACTTGTACTCGTGTACTTGGGCGCTGGGACTTGTACTCGTGTACTTGGGCGCTGGGACGTGTACTTGGGCGCTGGGACGTGTACTTGGGCGCTGGGACTTGTACTCGTGTACTTGGGCGCTGGGACTTGTACTCGTGTACTTGGGCACTGGGACGTGTACTTGGGCACTGGGATGTTTACTCGTGTACTTGGGCGCTGGGACGTGTACTTGGGCGCTGGGACTTGTACTCGTGTACTTGGGCGCTGGGACTTGTACTCGTGTACTTGGGCGCTGGGACTTGTACTCGTGTACTTGGGCGCTGGGACTTGTACTCGTGTACTTGGGCACTGGGACGTGTACTTGGGCGCTGGGACTTGTACTCGTGTACTTGGGCGCTGGGACTTGTACTCGTGTACTTGGGCGCTGGGACTTGTACTCGTGTACTTGGGCACTGGGACGTGTACTTGGGCACTGGGATGTGTACTCGTGTACTTGGGCGCTGGGACGTGTACTTGGGCACTGGGACGTGTACTTGGGCGCTGGGACTTGTACTCGTGTACTTGGGCGCTGGGACGTGTACTTGGGCACTGGGACGTGTACTTGGGCGCTGGGACTTGTACTCGTGTACTTGGGCGCTGGGACGTGTACTTGGGCGCTGGGACTTGTACTCGTGTACTTGGGCGCTGGGACGTGTACTCGTGTACTTGGGCGCTGGGACGTGTACTTGGGCGCTGGGACGTGTACTTGGGCACTGGGACGTGTACTTGGGCGCTGGGACTTGTACTCGTGTACTTGGGCGCTGGGACGTGTACTCGTGTACTTGGGCGCTGGGACTTGTACTCGTGTACTTGGGCGCTGGGACGTGTACTTGGGCGCTGGGATGTGTACTTGGGCGCTGGGACTTGTACTCGTGTACTTGGGCGATGGGATGTGTACTTGGGCACTGGGACGTGTACTCGTGTACTTGGGCGCTGGGACGTGTACTTGGGCGCTGGGACGTGTACTTGGGCGCTGGGACGTGTACTTGGGCGCTGGGACGTGTACTTGGGCACTGGGACGTGTACTTGGGCGCTGGGACGTGAACTCGTGTACTTGGGCGCTGGGACGTGTACTCGGGCACTGGGATGTGTACTCGGGCACTTGGGCGCTGGGACGTGTACTCGTGTACTTGGGCGCTGGGACGTGTACTTGGGCGCTGGGACTTGTACTCGTGTACTTGGGCGCTGGGACGTGTACTTGGGCGCTGGGACTTGTACTCGTGTACTTGGGCGCTGGGACTTGTACTTGGGCGCTGGGATGTGTACTCGTGTACTTGGGCGCTGGGACGTGTACTTGGGCGCTGGGACTTGTACTCGTGTACTTGGGCGCTGGGACTTGTACTCGTGTACTTGGGCGCTGGGACGTGTACTTGGGCGCTGGGACGTGTACTTGGGCACTGGGACGTGTACTTGGGCGCTGGGACTTGTACTCGTGTACTTGGGCGCTGGGACGTGTACTTGGGCGCTGGGACTTGTACTCGTGTACTTGGGCACTGGGACGTGTACTCGTGTACTTGGGCACTGGGACGTGTACTTGGGCACTGGGATGTGTACTCGTGTACTTGGGCGCTGGGACGTGTACTTGGGCACTGGGACGTGTACTTGGGCGCTGGGACTTGTACTCGTGTACTTGGGCGCTGGGACGTGTACTTGGGCGCTGGGACGTGTACTTGGGCACTGGGACGTGTACTTGGGCGCTGGGACTTGTACTCGTGTACTTGGGCGCTGGGACGTGTACTTGGGCGCTGGGACTTGTACTCGTGTACTTGGGCACTGGGACGTGTACTCGTGTACTTGGGCACTGGGACGTGTACTTGGGCACTGGGATGTGTACTCGTGTACTTGGGCGCTGGGACGTGTACTTGGGCACTGGGACGTGTACTTGGGCGCTGGGACTTGTACTCGTGTACTTGGGCGCTGGGACGTGTACTTGGGCACTGGGACGTGTACTTGGGCGCTGGGACTTGTACTCGTGTACTTGGGCGCTGGGACTTGTACTCGTGTACTTGGGCGCTGGGACGTGTACTTGGGCACTGGGATGTGTACTCGTGTACTTGGGCGCTGGGACGTGTACTTGGGCACTGGGACGTGTACTTGGGTGCTGGGACTTGTACTCGTGTACTTGGGCGCTGGGACGTGTACTTGGGCACTGGGACGTGTACTTGGGCGCTGGGACTTGTACTCGTGTACTTGGGCGCTGGGACGTGTACTCGTGTACTTGGGCGCTGGGACTTGTACTCGTGTACTTGGGCGCTGGGACTTGTACTCGTGTACTTGGGCGCTGGGACGTGTACTCGTGTACTTGGGCGCTGGGACGTGTACTTGGGCGCTGGGACGTGTACTCGTGTACTTGGGCGCTGGGACGTGTACTGGGGCACTGGGACGTGTACTTGGGTGCTGGGACTTGTACTCGTGTACTTGGGCGCTGGGACGTGTACTCGTGTACTTGGGCACTGGGACTTGTACTCGTGTACTTGGGCGCTGGGACGTGTACTCGTGTACTTGGGCGCTGGGACTTGTACTCGTGTACTTGGGCGCTGGGACGTGTACTCGTGTACTTGGGCGCTGGGACGTGTACTTGGGCGCTGGGATGTGTACTTGGGCACTGGGACTTGTACGCTCTCCAGAAGAACTGTGCCTTGTTCTGTAAGACGCTCAATAAAACTTGCAGCTCATTTCCTTATAAAACTGCACTAATTCTACCTGAGTCTACTTTATTTATGTGTTTTGTAAGTGAAGGGCCGTCACACCAAATATTGCCTTTGTTTCATTAGCTACTGTTTTCTGCTCTTTATAGTAATGGAGAATAAATGGAGAAACATTTCATTTCATTATATCTTAAGGCATCTTTACTCTACAGCATTTCTTTGCATGTGCCTAAGACTTTTGTACAGCTCTGTGTTTATCTCTCTTTATTGGTTGAATAAAATGACTTATATTTATTTATTTATATTTAATTATTTATTATTTATTATTTAATATTATTTTTTACCATTGCTTAAAATGTTTAAAGGTTCATGACCTTTTCATGGCTGTGCAGCCCGAGTCTTCCAACAAAGAGAATGAGCCTGCTTTCATCGTCCTCTCATCTAACAATCCCCTTATTTCTCTTTTTTTTCCTTCACACACATTCTTCTCTCGCTCTCTCTCTGTTCACTGTTCTGCTCAAAGAGAGTTTCTCATGTGTGCTCGCTCGCAGCTGCTACGTGTTAAATCTGGTCTTGATCATTAGATAGGCTCCTAATTTGAGGAATACGGAACGTATCATCCACAATTTTTCAAACCCATGTTGTGAGAACGATTCTCCGCACCTATCGCTCAGCGATGGAGAACGCCTTTGTCATAAGAAACAAAGTGGAATTAATTGCTCTCTCTGAGTCATTATGGCTGTGTGGTGAACAATGACCGGCGACTCGCAGCCTGCTCCACACATGGGCCGACGTTTCTCATCAGAACAGTGAAGGTGTGCACTGAAATCACTGCTGTCTCATCACTTACAACTTCTGCTGTCTGTCATGCATACACACACACACAGACACACACACACACACTCACTCACATACTCTCTCTCTCTCTCTCACACACACTCTCTCACACTCACATACTCTCACACACATACAGACAGAGCCTGTCCTTTCTTACATTTTTGCTTACCTTCTTCGTTTCTTTCTTGCTTTTTTGTTTTCTCTGTCTTTCTCCTCCTTTTTCTCTTTCTCTCTCTCTCTCCCCCTGTCTTCTGTTTTTTTTTTTCTTTCTATCTGTCTGTCTACAAATCTATCTCTCGACACATCTCTGCATGCTCCACTGGCAGCCGCTCGTGTAGTGTGAGCGGTTCAGTGACGCAGTTTTCTCAGTCTGCAAGCTGTCGCAGATGCTCTAACATTTTCAAGCATGTTTGATACTCTCTGCTATGAATCCTGTAGTGTGAACCTCTCTACAATGAATAGCAGGAACAGTGCTGAGCAACAGCCACCGAGAGTCCGAGAGGACATCGGATTCATCTGTTCTCATGCGGAGGCGTGCATTCATGAATCCAGCTCCATCCTCCGTCTTTTTATGTGGGATTGGGAGGAAAAAATGAAAGCAGAGTAATAATTGTTTCTATAAGAAATTATTTGGCTCGTCATTCCCAAAAGCACAAATAAAAAACAACATGGTTCCTTGTGTGTAAAATAGATAGTCATGGGAAAAAGAAAGAACTTCCTTCAGTGAAATAAAATGTTTTTATTTATCATGGCCTACATTTATAGGGCAGTAGTGGCTCAGTGGTTAAAGGCTCTGGGTTACTGATCAAAAGGTCAGGAGTTCAAGCCCCAGCACTGCCAAGCTACCACCTTGGGCAAGGCCCTTAACCCTCAATTGCTCAGTTGTATAAATGAGATAAATGTAAGTCGCTCTGGATAAGGGCGTAAATGTAAATAACAATTGTGCTCGTCACTAAGTTCTATAAACAAATAAAAAACCTCAGGTGACAACAAAGAACAACACAACAGATTTCTATGTGTAGTCCCCCCCAAATAAATAAATAAATAAATAAAATACCTTGCAGTAAATATTTTCAGTTTGGAGTTTCAGTTTTGCATCGTTTTGGAAAAAATTTGGCTTCTTTACAACATTGCTTCAGTTCACTGATGTTTGAGGGCATTTATTTATGCACAGCTCTCTTAAGATCCCTCCAAAGCATCTCGATGGAATTGAGGTCTGGACTTTGACTTGACCATTCCGACGCCTTCATTTTTTCTTCTTTAATCATTCGGATGATTGATTTGCTGGTGTGCTTGGGATCACTGCCCTGTTACATTCAGCCCAGCCTAAGCTGCTGGACAGATGGCCACACATTCGTCTCAAAAATCTTCTAGTATGAAAAGTTAATTACTGTCTCAATGAAGGCAAGTTTCCCAGGTCCTGTGGGTGCAAAACAAGCACAAATCATCACCGCTCCACCACCACCATGCTTGACAGTTGGTATGAGGTGTCTGTGGTGATGCGCTGTGTTTGGTTTTCACCAGACGTGGCACTGTACATGATGACCAAACTTCTTCACTTTTGTCTCATCAGTCCGAAGGATATTGTTCCAGAACTTCTGCGATTTTGCAAGCCTAGGTCGTGCTGCCACTCTTCTCTGAAAGCCATACTTGTTCAGTCTTTTTTTAGGTTGTGCTACCATGTAATGTGCTTACAGTGGCCTGTAGGTCACATGATGTAGCTCTTAGGTTTTTCTTTATATCTCTGAGCATTACATGGTCTGATCGTGGACTGAATTTGCTAGTACACCCACTCCTCGGAAGATTGGAAACTGTCTTGAAGGCTCTCCATTTGTAAACAATCCTCACTGTAGAATGGTGAATTTCAGTTTGTACGGAGATGGCCTTATAACCCTTCCCAGATTGATGAGCAGCAACAATTGCTTCTCTGAGGCCATGGTCCTTTTCTTCTTGGCGTAGTGTAGACGCACACCTGAGTGTTCCAAAACACCAAAAGTTCTGCTTTCATAGAGGTAGTCAGAAATCTTGATGATTAAGTAATCTTGCACATTTCATTAATAACATCTGGTTGCTAATTACTCTCTTAATGATTGATGTTAAAGTAGAAAGTGTGTACTTATTTTTCCCACCTGGTTTTTGTTGTCACCTGATGTTATTTGTTTGTTTATACAAGTTGGTAAGGACCACACAATTGTTATTTAGGAGGTAATAATAATTTAAAAAACCCCCAAAAACATAAAATTGAAGGAGAGCGTACTTTTATTTCTCCATGAGCGTACACTGCTTTTGCTTTGTCTCCAGTTCTCATAGTAGAACAGACAATCCTCACTGTGCGTCTCACCGACCATTTTTATTCCCTCTTTCACATCTATAGTTCCTACCTTCAGTTAGTTTCTAGGTAATGATTGACTCAGGGGAAAAAAAAAAAACTGATATAAAACTGTTTTAATTTCATCCTGTCATCTACGACTTCTCATTAAATGAAAGTAAATAGAAGTTGGGAAGGAGGTAGGAGAGATCGTTGGCGTCTCCGGAGGGAGTTTGTAATGAACGCGAAGCCTGGTACGTAATGTACATCAAACAACCAATTTTCTCACTTTTTCCACTTTATTAAAATATTAGATATTAAAATATTAGATTTTAGATCATTTTTATATATAGACAGATAAATCGTATACCGCAGTAAATCATGCGCTATAGGCTGATTATAGGCGTTTTGGCCGCTGCACTTTCTTTCAGCTGGATGGACGCTTCAGACCCTCATGCGACACAACGCTCGGTATGATGAGTGCAGGATTAGGTTCTCTGTATCAGAATCACAGTTTAGTTTAACGTTAATGATCACAGTGTGTGACAGTAGAGTGTAATAGTGTGTAAAGGGATGCTTTGCATAGCTCCTTATTAACGTGGATGGGGTCTAATGAGAGACTAAATCTGCACACCTTTTTGGTTTAACGCATCATTCTCACTCCACTGATTATACCTCTTTTCATTTTTTTTTTTTTTTTTCCGTCCAAGATAATGTCCCTTCAGTCCAAAAATACTGCACAGCACATAATTACTAAGCAGCTGGTAATGTCTTCAACTTTCTACACTTTCCAGGCATTTTAGTATTCACAGGGTGTTGAGGTGGACAAATATTTTCCTCTGTTGACGGAGGGAGGGAAATACTTAAACAAGTTTTCCTAAGCGATGTCTAAATTTACTTTTACTCCATTAAGCCCATTTGAAATATTTGAGTTCTTTTTTTTTTTTTTTTCGGTTAGTATTTTCTTGTGAAGTTTCAGGATTCACTTCTCCCAAACCAGTTTGTTGGGCTTTAGAGACCAGTCGTTAATGGATGAGTGTTTATGATGAACATCCCCTCTCCTCAGTACGCATGAACACAGTGGATTTCCCTCTCGAATTTCGGCTACACCTCATCCACTTCATCATGGGTCATGTTTGACTTTAGTTGGTTTGTGTAATATGGTTGTTTGTTATTTTGTGTAATGTAACGCACATGGTGAGGTGTTTAAAGTGTACTCGAGTATTTCCTCCACAATCCTGACCATAAAATAGAAGATGTAATGAAACAAGAATGTAATGGAACGTGTACTGTATCACTGTGAGATTACATTAATGCACAGGACACTTATGGACCTTTTTATGCCTCAGACACTAAGTGATGGGGCCATTATGTTTTCAGGATGTGCGTCCGTCTGTCTGAGATTCTGGTCAGCTCGATATCTTAAGAACGCGTGTTCGAGGTTTATAGGCTTTTTATGGAATTATGAAAAACTGATTAGAGTTTGGAATTGATGAAAGTCACAGTAAGGTCAAATGTCTGAATTTCTTCCCTAATGTTTGAGTATTTCAGACATACAAATTAGCAACGAGATGGGCTAGACTTGGTGGAGGCAGAGGCATCCCTGTCTATGGTGTTGGTGTAGAGTTCTACTTATTAGTTTACAGCATTTTAGTTTGATTTCTGTCTGTCTGTCTGTCTTTCTGTCTTGCGCTCTTTCTTTCTGTCTTGCTGTTCTGTCTGTCTGTCTGTCTATCTATCTATCTATCTATCCATCTGTCTGTCTATCCCTCTGTCTGTCTATCTATCCATCTGTCTGTCTGTCTATCCCTCTGTCTGTCTGTCTGTCTATCTATCTATCTATCCATCTGTCTGTCTGTCTATCCCTCTGTCTGTCTGTCTATCTATCTATCTATTCATCTGTCTGTCTGTCTATCCATTTGTCGGTCTTTCCCTGTCTGTCTGTCTACCTATCTATCTATCCATCTGTCTGTCTGTCTATCCCTCTGTCTGTCTGTCTGTCTACCTATCTATCTATCCATCTGTCTGTCTGTCTATCCCTCTGTCTGTCTGTCTATCTATCTATCTATTCATCTGTCTGTCTGTCTATCCATTTGTCGGTCTTTCCCTGTCTGTCTGTCTATCTATCAATCTATCCATCTGTCTGTCTGTCTATCCCTCTGTCTGTCTGTCTGTCTATCTATCTATCTATCCATCTGTCTGTCTGTCTATCCCTCTGTCTGTCTGTCTGTCTATCTATCTATCTATCTATTCATCTGTCTGTCTGTCTATCCATTTGTCAGTCTATCTATCCCTCTGTCTATCTATCTATCTATCTATCTATCTATCTATCCATCTGTCTGTCTATCCATTTGTCGGTCTATCTATCCCTCTGTCTGTCTGTCTTTCTTGCTGTCTTTTATTCTGTCTTGCTATCCTGTCTGTCTGTGTCTGTCTATCTATCTATCTATCTATCTATCCATCTGTCTGTCTATCCATTTGTCGGTCTATCTATCCCTCTGTCTGTCTGTCTGTCTGTCTATCTATCTATCTATCTATCCATCTGTCTGTCTGTCTATCCATTTGTCGGTCTATCTATCCCTCTGTCTGTCTGTCTGTCTATCTATCTATCCATCTGTCTGTCTGTCTATCCATTTGTCGGTCTATCTATCCCTCTGTCTGTCTGTCTTTCTTTCTTGCTGTCTTTTATTCTGTCTTGCTATCCTGTCTCTTTCTGTCTGTCTATCTATGTATCTTTCCATCTGTCGGTCTATCCATTTGTCGGTCTATCTATCCCTCTGTCTTTGTCTTTCTGTCTGTCTTCTGTGTTTCTTTTCGTCTTGCTGTCTTTCTTTCTGTCTTGCTATCCTGTCTGTCTATCTATCTATCTTTCTGTCTATCTTTATTTCTCCTGCTTTTGTGTGTGTGTGCGTCACTTATATCTAGGTAGATGGAGGTGTGGCTGCAGGCCTGATGGCCTTGCTGTTGGGATTAAGTGGGCCGTGCTCTTTATTGATTTTGTGTGAGTGCCATAAATTGTGCCACGCTGCCCCTAAGCTATGGCATGCCTTGTTAAATTCTTATCTGGAATCAAGGTCTCTTCAACCTCTCCTATCTCCGGCTCTCGCTGTGTAATTGGATACATTAAAGAGGAGCTGGGCGCACCTGGGCCACACGGGTCTTATGAAAACAGGAATAAAAGGCAGGTTAATTCCATATTGGCCATGACACAGGGACAAGGCAGGAGCTATCACACCACGTCCGTCGGCGTGCTACTGAGCCCAAAGAGCCGCTGTTGTCAGATTCGAAATCATTTAACAGCCAGCTGTCTCTTAAAAACACTTCACTTTTATTATCGCGCCATCTTAGGATCTGTTTCTCTCTTTCACTGTGATGAGTGTAAAGGAAGCTTGTCTTAGTTGATAATTTTATTGCATAACCATTGGAAATCCAGTGTTTCGCCGGAGTTAATGTGCTCTTACTGTACTTCATGCAGTCTGTGTATTAAATACAGTGAACTCTGTACTACCGTGTGCTCTGTTTTAGGCCTCAGTACTTTAAGATCATAGAGGAGTGTGTGTCTCAGATTGTACTACATCGCAGTGGGACAGACCCGGATTTCTCCTACCGCAGGCGTCTGGATGTGGACTTCTCTCACCTTCTAGGTGTGTGTGGGTCACGTTCTCTTATTTGTGCAGTAATGGCGGTGCTCTTGTGTCTCTGATGTTTGTGTGTTTGTTTTTTCAGAGGTGTGTGTGGATAAGGCACGGGCAGATGAATACGAGCAGAGGGCTTTGGAGTTAGAGCAGAAGGTAAGTGACTTTTCTTTTTTTTTTGGTCTCCTGACTCTGTTACTCTCTCTTTGTCTCTCCTTTGTTCATCTGTTCTCTTTTTCTAAGCCTTCACAAGTTTCTTTATTTCTTTTTTTTTTTGCTACACCCTGGTTTCTTTATTGAAGATTGTGGCCTTTGAAGAGTGTTCAATACTGCACCATTTAACCCTCCTTAATTAAAGGGAGCATATTCGAAATCGTTCAAACAGTCGTTTGTAATTAACAGTATTCGGAGATTAAAAAGACGGCCGTATTGATTATTCTGAGTGCACCTTTGGCTGCTGCAGTTCGGTGGAAAAATCCCATCCTGCTTCTGGAGTCTAAAACCCTCTATAATGTTTGGATTTGGTGCAATGCACACACACGTGTGTGTGTGTGTGTGTGTATACACCCCCGCCCCCCCCCCCACGTGTCTAAACACGTCACGGCTTACATTTCCAGCTTCAATGCTTTTTTTTAGGCTACTCTCTTAATGATAAAAAATAAATAAATTGGCAAGAAATGGGCGAAATCGGTCTGTCTTATTACAAGAAAGGACTAACTGAAATCGTAGGTTCTGACAGAAAGCATGGTCAAAAGTATGTGGACACTTGGTTGTTGAATGTCCCAGCCCATAACCATGGGTATTAATATGAAGTCAGTCGCTCCTTTGCTGTTATTACAGCCTCCGTTTTTCTGGGAAATTGTGTTGAGTTTTAAAGGGCCACAAATACAACTGCAGGTGGAATTCCTATGGGAGTGTTTTTTTTTTTTTTTTTTTAAACACACTTCTTTGCTTCCTGTCAAAATGTTACTAGTCCATTAAAGGAAAAAAAAAAAAAAAAAAAATTTACCCAGTGAAGTCTAGTGCAGTTGAATGTATGAATGTTGAATGTCCCCTGCCTTATGCCCCGAGTTCCCAGGGATAGAGTCCAGAATCCCTGTGACCCTGTGTAGGATAAGAGGTACAAAAAATGGATGGAGGAATGGGTGGGTGTTTTTTCTACTTCCGTTACTAGTCAACATTCCCACAGCGGCGACTAGTGAATGTAGAAGTCCGTTAATCCACAAGTCGACTTGTCGACGCTCACTTCTGTCTGTCCATCTCAAAAATGATTCTCATTGAGATAGTCGATGAAGTTAGCGGCGTGTTTGCGTAACAGTTTGAAGTGTTCACCTTAATAAAAAGTTATTATGCTATTGTACAGTACACCAGAACCCGCTAGAGTGTTTGAAATACATTCACAGTTTAGGAACATGGCAACAACAAACACTACTTTCAAACCAGCACTCCTAGGCAGAACGTATTTATGATAAGCAGTTTATCTGCCCATGGATTTGGTTTACAGTATTAATGGCTTCTCTATCTTTTATAGCTACAGCACAGCGAGTAGTTACACGTCATTTTGACTGTAAACAGCAGTGGTGTTTGCGAGTGTCCTCTGCAATGAACTAGCAGGTTATCACTCCTTCAGGATCAGTTATTAAAAATATAGTTTTTACACTGCACAAACATTGCTACTGAAGTATTTATATCAGATTACTCTTTCTGCATGCAGTGTGTGTGCTTCAGCGGTCCTGCCATTCAGGTAGCCACTCATTAATGAATGCTAATTAGACTTTTCAGTGAATCAGTAGCCTAAACACAGTAATCTGGAGAAAAGGGCTCCGTGTCCTTTATATGTGTCCTTTAATTGAATAATGTTTCTGTTATCATTATTTCTTCTCCTCCTGATGTTGAAGAGGACTGTGTGTAACACCTGTGGTTAGAGCTAAATTTGTAAGGGTGGTTGCGCACCCCCCCCCCCCCCACCTTTACAGTAGGGGGTCATGCCACTGACTGGTTTCAGGGTGAAGGGGTGTGTCTGCAGCACTGATATTGATTAAATGAGTGCAGACTAGTCAACTATCGCCAGACTAGCCCCCCCCTTTCTCTTACTAAAGACACTTTCAAGAGCAGAAAATGAACAGCAACCAGTAATGAAACATTCATTTGTGATTCATTTTTATTTGGCTTCGTGGGGTTCTTATAAAGATGAGATGCACCACATGAAATCAGGCATGCGCTGCTGTGGCGTATGTCCTTGAAAGGAGCTGATCTAATGCTACTTTTTCATGTTACCTTTACTTCCAGTTTGATGAAGAGATCATGGGGAGACAGGAGGCCTTGGCCGAGCTCCTGAAGAAGGAGGAGAAAATCAATGAGCTGGAAGCAGAGGTGCAGGCCTTCAGAGCTCAGGTATTGCCTTTTTTATGTTGATGTTTCACTTGCTGTCACCGTTTAACATTTCTATAACAGTTTAATATCTAGCGCATATACAGGACTATGCAATAAACAGTGTATTGTGTTTTTTTCAGTGTAAGTACATGTAAAGCAACTCTGTGAAGGAAAAAAAGCTTTAAAAAAACAACCTGCACTATAAATGGAAGCTGAGTAAAAACACTCAATCAATCAGTATTATGTGTGACCACTAGACCATCTGTTCTCTTAGCTACACTGTTGTGCGGTTTTATAAAGAAAGTAGTCTCAGTCTCTGTTTTTTTAAAAAGTACTGGTTATGAAATAGTCTAAAAATGTATCTATGGATCCTACCTGCGTCCAAACACTTGTCATCTTGCACTCTCTCTGGCGCAACACACTGCAGCTTTATTGTCCCTCTGCAAGGGAACACGGTCACAGGAGCAGCTCTTTGCAGCGTGGGTTGATGCAATGTCCGGCACAATGTCTGAAAGTGTTTTGTTTTAAACTACTCGATAGGAAATGCGCCGAGAAAAGAACATATGTCTTGAACTGGGTCCTTTTTTTTTTTTTTTTTTTAAATCAGTAAACCTTGTGCACAACTCGTCTTGTTGGTTAAAGGGCTCTTGTGGCTTAATTGCACTGAATTGCTGTTAACGTGGCTACAGTGTTCCAAGTTAATATGGTGAAAATGAAAAGTACATTAAAAATGTTGAAAAAGTAATTGTTAAAAAAAATAACTCTTTATTATAATTGCTCCGTTTGTAATGTCGACAAAAAAAATCCTGGCTGTACTACAAGGCAGTGTCGATACAAACAAATAGATTAATAACGACACGTCTTCTAAGAAACTAGTGTCTGCTTGCAAATCAGACAGTTTATCGTTATGTTTTAAAGTATAATTTTGTTAACTGCTTCATTAAATCAGATGTGTGTGTGGCTTTTGCACGTTGCAGTGCCACGCCATGTTGAACAGTGTAGCTTTAAGGTGAGGTATCTTTGGAGGAGTAGAGGTGGATTTTACTGGTACCGATAACTAAGTCGGGCGGTACCTGCCTGCCGATGACCGATCTATCAACCAAGAGTTGTTTTTTTTTTTTTTTAAATTGAAACTGTGGGGAAAATACACTCAAAGTAAAATATTGCTGAACTTTATTACAAAAATAACAGTACTGACTGTACAAAGAAAACATGCTTTACTTTTTTAAATGAAAGAAATATGCATATATATTTTAACTATTAATAAATATTAAAGGAAATAAGATATACATTCAAACTGAGCCAAAAAATCACACTCCAAATAACAAATAAAAATAGAGACATCCAAAATGAATTAAAAAACACTTCAAATAACACAACAGAATTAGTCAGTGATGGTTTTTGTTTCACCTCTAGAGGGCGCTTTTGTACCGTATAATGTCAGATGACCCTTCTCAGTCGCTTTCGCAGCGTATGCAACCGGGAAAAACTATCAGTCCTAAATGCTTTTTTACCTGCTATCAATCAGTATGTGATCTGACTCATCCACTCAGAAAATGACTCTTTTTTTTTGCTTTGTTTATATTTAAATCATAGTTATGGATATGCACTATATGGCCAAAAGTTTATGAGCACCTGCCCATCACACCCATATGTGGACCTTCAAAGGCCTGAAAACTGTTGGCCCAAAAGTGGAAGCAATTGTCTTGAAAGAATGTCTTTGTATGCTGTAGCATTACAGTTTCCTTTCACTGGTACTAAGAGGCCCAAACCTGTTCCAGCTTGACAAAGTGCACAAAGCAAGCTGCATGAAAACATTGTGTGCCAAGGTTGGCGTGGAAGAACTTGAGTGGCCTGCACAGAGCTCTGAAAATCTAGCGGAAAGCTTTCCTAGAATAGAATGGGGGTTATTATAACAGCAAAGGGGGTGGAATTTCTTGAATCTGCCATTGATAAACGCTTATTAAATAATAGATCTTCAGTATTAGAAAGAGTTTAAATCCGCACCTGCTCGTGGCTTTAATGCAGTAAGTGTGGCCCCGATTGTTCTTGAATTCCAGATAGGTTGGGTGTGAGCTAATCCTCCTGATTTTAATCCTGATCTGCTCTTCTTATTAGTTTGAGATCCAAATCGCTGATTTTGAGCTCATTTTCCAGAAAGCCCTTTGTGATGGCTTTATGACCGACTTTGAAGACACCCGTTTCAGACTCGGTTATATTGATCAGTAGAGCAAAGGGATTAAATTCTAGAGTAATCTGGCTAAATGACCTTAAGACATCAATTTAAGTACTTATTGCTTGCAGTCTTTGACAAAGGTGTTTTACATTTATTTTTAAGCAGTTACTAAGTGTGAAGAATGTGTGCCCCTTCCTCAAGTAGTAGAAGCGATGTTTTATTTTCTCCCCAGCTGATCCTCAAACCTTCAGATTGGCATGATAAATAGAGCACCAGCTGAACAGTTTATTTGATGAATTGCTTTTTGGCTCACTGGGCCGCCATCGATAGTGCCGATCAGTTGTTAAATAATGGAGCCCAACGAGCGAAGTGAAAGTTTGCAATACAGGCAGTTAAAGTGATCCATCTCGGCAGTCTGCTATCATTTGAAGCCATTACGTGTCCCACATAAATGTTGCTGTAATTCATTCCACCTTATTGCCTAAAATGGATGATTTAGGACGGTTGGTTTAGTGTTTGAATTAAAGCATCTACATTTTCCATAAATTCTTGCCTGCAGCTGTACTCCATCTTGATTACATAATAGTGTTATGTATTGCCTGTTGTTCCCATGCATTGGGTTGTATAAAGTGGAGCTCATGCTGTTTTAGTGTACCCCTATATATATATATATATATATATATATATATATATATATATATATATATATATATATATATATATATATAGTGCAACAACCTGGAATTGAAATGGATTCTTTGAATTTGATTTACACCATATGTCTAAAAATTTCAAGGTGCCTTTTTTTTATTGTGGTACAAAGGCTAATTAAGTATTCTTCTTGACAAGTTCTGTGAAATTGGATGGAAAATGTTGAATTTTAAAGACTTGCAAGATATTCTCAGTTCGATTGTTTTTGTGGCTTTGAATGGACTATTCTTACACATTCATGTTCCCGGCCTTGAGACACTACAGTGTAGTTTTGGCGATTATGCATATGGTCGTTGTCCAGCTGGACAATGAAGCTCCCTATTCTCAAGTCGCTTGCAGACTGGAGCAGGTTTTCTTTTTGAATTGCCCTGTATTTGTATCCATCTCATCTTCATCCCTGATCAGTATCACAGCCTGATGCTGACGAGGGGCATGTGCACAGCATTGTACTTCACTGTGGAAGCGGTGTACTCAGGGTGATGAACAGTATTCGTTTTTTGACAAATCTTGCGTTTTGTGCCAAGGCTAAAAAGCTATGATCCATATTTGCGTTCTTATGCAGGGCACTGTATTTATACATGTATACACATAAAATCCTCTCTGCCCGATTTGAACTGTAATAAATGCCCTCCAAGACGGAGGAAAAGAAAATACTTTTTTGAAGCATCATAAACGTTTACACTATGTGGCTATCATACTCGTGATTTTGAACATCCCATTTCAGATGTGTCCATCCTTTACTGTTATTATAAGCTCCACTCTTCTGGGAAGGCTTTCTATTAGATTTTGGAGCGTGGCTGTGGGGATTTGCCCATTCATCCACAAGAGCTTTAGTGAGGTCAGGTACTGATGTCAGGTGAGTTGATCTGGGGTTCAGTCGGCGTTCCAGTTCATCCCAAAGGTGTTCAGTGGGGTTGCGGTCAGGGCTCTGTGCAGGACACTCGAGTTCTTCCACTCCCACCTTGACAAACCATGTCTTCATGGAGCTCGTTTTGTGCACAGGAGCATTGTCATGCTGGAACAGGTTTGGGCCTCTTAGTTCCAGTGAAGGGAAACTGTAATGCTACAGCACACAAAGACATTCTAGGCAGTTCTGTGCTTCCAGCATTGTGCCATATAGTGCGCATTGACAAAAATGCTTTCTTATTATTACTGAAGGTTCAAAGTGTGTAATGTTTCCACTATTGACCATTTGACTATTTGCTTTGTAGAGATTTCTTGTCGATATATTTTTTTTTTCACCTTGTACAGTTTGGGACCGCTCCAGTGGGCATGCCTACAGCGCAGTCTGTCCCAGCCATGTCGTCGTCTTCGTCATCCTTTCCACCATTACCTCCTCCTCCACCCCCTGTTGGAGCTGCTCCTCCTCCTCCTCCTCCTCCTCCTCCCCCACCTATGCCAGGCTGTGCTTCCATGCCCGGAGTACCTCCTCCGTTTGGTGTCCCTCCGCCCCCGCCTCCTCCTGGACTGGGGGGTCTTATGTCCTCCCCCACTCGGTATGTGCTGCCGTTTGGTCTTCAGCCCAAGAAGGAGTTCAAGCCTGAGACCATCATGAAGCGCCTCAACTGGTCCAAGGTATTACATCTGTCTCCGTTCCCTATAAATGCTACCGGAAACAACCATGTAGATTATGGTGTTCAGTATAGTACACAATGCGTAGAAAATAGAAATGCATGATTTAAATAGAATTTTCTGGAAATCTACCTGCAGTAAAATAACATATGTGCTTGAAGAAAATGTTGCAGGATGGATATTTTTACTTGAGTGAGTCACATGTCTCAGAGTGTTAGTGTGGGTTAAAATGGAATTAAAACAAAAGTATAAGTATTAAAAGTGTATATATGGAAGCTTGTGTTGGAAGCAGGATAAATAGGCATGTGGAAGGATCTGAGCAACTTTGATAAGGGACAAATTGTGATGGCTACAGTAGATGACCGAGTCAGAGCATCTCCAAAACAGCAGGTCTTGTGGGGTGTTCTCGGTATGCAGTGGTTAGTACCTACCAAAAGTAGTCCAAGGAAGGAGAACCGGTGACAGGGTCATGGGCGCCCAAGGCTTATTGACGTGCGTGGGGAACGAAGGCTAGCCCGTCTGGTCCAATCCCACAGAAGAGCTACTCTAACACAAACTTCTGAAAAAGTTCATGCTGGTTATGACAGAAAGGAGTCAGAACACACAGTGCATCACAGCTCACTGTGTATGGGGCTGTGTAGCTGCAGACCGGTCAGAGTGCCCATGCTGACCCCTGTACACCACTGAAAACACCTACAATGGGCACATGAGCATCAGAACTGGACCATGGAGCAATGAAAGAAGGTGGTCTGGTCTGACGAATCACGTTTTCTTTTACATCATGTGGACGGCCGGGTGTGCGTGCGTGTGTGTCGTTACCCGGGGAAGAGACGGCACCAGGATGCACTATAGTAAGAAGGCAAGCCGGCTGAGGCAGTCTAATTCTCTGGACGATGTTCTGCTGGGAAACCCTGAGTCCTGGCCTTCATGTGGATGTTACTTTAACACGTACCCCCGACCTAAACAATGCTGCAGACCAAATCCACTCTTCAAGGCAATGATATTCCCTAATGGCTGTGGCCCTTTTCAACAGGGTAATGTGCCCTGCCACACTGCACAAATTGTTCGGGAATGGTTTGAGGAATATGACAGATCAAGAGTTCAAGGTGTCGACTTGGCCTCCAAATTCCCCAGATCTCAGTCCAATCAAGCATCTGTGAGATGTGCTGAACAAACAGGTCCGATCCATGAAGGCCTCACTTCATATGTGTACAGTATCTCACAAAAGTGAGTACAGTCCTCACATTTTTGTAAATATTTAATTATATCTTTTCATGTGACAATACTGAAGAAATGGCACTTTGCTACAATGTAAAGTAGTGAGTGTACAGCTTGTGTAACAGTGTAAATTTGCTGTCCCCTCAAAATAACTCAACACACAGCCATTAATGTCTAAACTGCTGGCAACAAAAGTGAGTACACCCCTAAGTGAAAATGTCCAAATTGGGCCCAAAGTGTCAATATTTTGTGTGACCACCATTATTTTCCAGCACTGCCTTAACCCTCTTGGGCATGGAGTTCACCAGAGCTTCACAGATTGCCACTGGAGTCCTCTTCCACTCCTCCATGACGACATCACGGAGCTGGTGGATGTTAGAGACCTTGTGCTCCTCCACCTTCCGTTTGAGGATGCCCCACAGATGCTCAATAGGGTTTAGGTCTGGAGACATGCTTGGCCAGTCCATCACCTTCACCCTCAGCTTCTTTAGCAAGGCAGTGGTCGTCTTGGAGGTGTGTTTGGGGTAGTTATCATGCTGGAATACTGCCCTGCGGCCCAGTCTCCAAAGTGAGGGGATCGTGCTCTGCTTCAGTATGTCACAGTACATGTTGGCATTCATGGTTCCCTCAATGAACTGTAGCTCCCCAGTGCCGGCAGCACTCATGCAGCCCCAGACCATGACACTACCACCACCATGCTTGACTGTAGGCAAGACACACTTGTCTTTGTACTCCTCTCCTGGTTGCCGCCACACACACTTGACACCATCTGAACCAAATAAGTTTATCTTGGTCTCATGAGACCACAGGACATGGTTCCAGTAATCCATGTCCTTAGTCTGCTTGTCTTCAGCAAACTGTTTGTGGGCTTTCTTGTGCATCATGTTTAGAAGAGGCTTCCTTCTGGGACGACAGCCATGCAGACCAACTTGATGCAGTGTGCGGCGTATGGTCTGAGCACTGACAGGCTGACCCCCCTGCAACCTCTGCAGCAATGCTGGCAGCACTCATACGTCTATTTCCCAAAGACAACCTCTGGATATGACGCTGAGCATGTGCACTCAACTTCTTTGGTCGACCATGGCGAGGCCTGTTCTGAGTGGAACCTGTCCTGTTAAACCGCTGTATGGTCTTGGCCACCGTGCTGCAGCTCAGTGTCAGGGTTTTGGCAATCTTCTTATAACCTAGGCCATCTTTATGTAGAGCAACAATTCTTTTTTTCAGATCCTCAGAGAGTTCTTTGCCATGAGGTGCCATGTTGAACTTCCAGTGACCAGTATGGGGGAGTGAGCGATGACACCAAATTAAACACACCTGCTCCCTATTCACACCTGAGACCTTGTAACACTAACAAGTCACATGACACCGGGGAGGGAAAATGGCTAATTGGGCCCAATTTGGACATTTTCACTTAGGGGTGTACTCACTTTTGTTGTCTTTTGGTTTAGACATTAATGGCTGTGTGTTGAGTTATTTTGAGGGGACAGCAAATTTACACTGTTACACAAGCTGCACACTCACTACTTTACATTGTAGCAAAGTGCCATTTCTTCAGTGTTGTCACATGAAAAGATATAATCAAATATTTACAAAAATGTGAGGGGTGTACTCACTTTTGAGAGATACTATATATATATATATATATATATATATATATATATATATATATGTGTGTGTGTGTGTGTGTGTGTGAGATATGGACAACTATAATACTACATAATTTATATTTTTTTTATTGTAAACTGACTGTTTCTTCTAATATTGTTCAGGAGACTGTTGGGAATTTAACACAAATCTTAAATAAATGTGTAACATTTTAGAAAACATAAAAAGTGATTGTTGGTTATATGTGTCCTTACAGCCCACAGGCAGTGCGAGTGTTTCCAGGCTTCGGCTTATCACCTTACCACCATTGACGATCTCCATTTTATCTCAGTAATAGTGTGCTGGTAGTTTATCACGATGGTTACATTCTAAAAAATTTATGTTGACTGATTACATCACTACCCGCGTAAACCTCATGCCACACACATTACCCAGAAGAAGATGATAGTCAAAGATTCGTAAACTTCTGAGCTGTGTTCTTTTCTTGAAATATCCCATCATGCCGAATCTGCAGCTGAACCCCAGCAGTGCACAGACATTGAAATATGTCAGTTATTTTGTAATGAAAATCTTCTCTTTTTTTTTTTTTTTTGTGGACCAAACCAGTTTTAATTGACATGTTGGTCTAGTTTCAGCTTTTTTCCCTTCAATACAATTTGACTGCGTTCTGATAGTGGCTTTGTTTTAATTTCGCATTTGAAAACGCCGTTGTAATTGTGTAGATAATCTCAGGATAACAAAATTCTCATGGGAATAATAAAAAATACAGCATCAACTGACAAATCATTAAACACAGCTCAAATACTTCAATCTAAGCATATTCAGTAGAATATTTCACTGTAGAGTGTGTTTTAAATGGTCATATCAGGTATGTAGTACACTACATATGATCTGCTCGTATGAGATTTCCAGAAGTGCCTACCTGCCGGCCTTTATGCAATTTGTGAAGGAGCTCTACGTTATTATTAATTAACATTGGGGAATCTTGCCATGAGTTATCACTCAAATAGGTCAAAAGTCTTTCTTTTCTTTCTCCTAATGAAAATGGCGCACGAGATAGTTCACGTGAGTGCAGGTGTTTGTTATTATTAACCGAAGCCCTGAAAGCCCTGCTGCCTTCTTCCAGATCAGTACGAAAAAGATTAAGTAGACCTACAGTGAAGTATAATGACTGTATATATGAGTAGACAACACACCGCTTATACACTACCATTGTGTGGTTCTGAAGCCTTTATCGGGTGAAAATGGGAGCCGCCATCTTGTGAAAATTTGAGCCAGAACGTGCGTAGTAGAGATCATGGAGCCTGAGTATGCACAGTAGATCTGGCCGATCTACTATATAATATAGTATAAAATAGTAATAATATAGATAGAATAATACTAATGTTTTATTTATATAGCGCCATTCCATAGCTCAAGGACGCTTTACAATCAGGAACAAATCACAATTGAACATATAGGAGGGAAAAAAAGTCAGGCATCAGAAGTAGAGCGGTAGTGTTGGGAAAAGAGAGAGGATTTGAACTGTGATTTAAACAAGGAAATGGAGGATATGTTCTGGAGATTTTGGGGGAGTGAGTTCCATAACTTAGGGGCAGCTACGCTGAAGGATCGGCCATCAGGAGTGGAGAGACGGAATTTAGGGACACGGAGAAGTCCTAGGTTTGAGGAACGAAGGGGGCATGTTAGTGTGTAAATGTGCAGTAATTCACAAAGGTATTGGGGTGCTAGACCATTTAAGGCTTTGAAGGTGAGGAGCAGAAGTTTGAATTTAATGTGACAGGAGACGGGTAACCAGTGCAAAGCAGCCACAGTGGGGGTAATATGTTCGAAGCGTTTTGTACGGGTAATAACGCATGCTGCAGAGTTTTGAATGTATTGTAATTTGGTAATCAACTTGGATGGGAGGCCAAAAACCAGACAGTTGCAGTAATCAAGTCGTGATGTTATGAATGCACGAACCAGTGACTCAGCATCCTTCATGCTATGAATGGGATGCAGTCTGGCAATTTGTCTGAGGTGAAAAAAAGGCAGTTTTGCTGACAGATTTAAAGTCAGTGGTGTGTCAAATGTAATTCCAAGATTGTTTTTTTTTTTTTTTTTCAATGGGTTTTGTGAGGAAGCCATCAATATCCAGGCTTATTTCTACGTTTTGTCTGTGAGCTCGTGAACCAAAAATCATTATTTCAGTGTTTTTGAGCATTGAATTTGAGAGAGTTATTGTTTAGCCACTGTTTTATCTCATGAATACAGGTCGGTTTTGGTGCCCTGGTTGAGATGGACGTGTCAGACCGGGCGGTTACGTAGATCTGTGTGTCGTCAGCATAGCCGTGGTATAGGAGACAATTGATGTGACCGATGGGAAGCATATAAATT
Source organism: Ictalurus furcatus (assembly GCF_023375685.1). Classification (NCBI taxonomy): domain Eukaryota; kingdom Metazoa; phylum Chordata; class Actinopteri; order Siluriformes; family Ictaluridae; genus Ictalurus; species Ictalurus furcatus. The sequence continues at coordinate 8,504,639 of NC_071264.1, read as the reverse complement.
ATGAAACTGGAGAGGGCCAAGAACGGAGCCCTGTGGAACGCCTTGGACGAGGGGGCCAATGGGGGATTTGAAGCCTTTAATAGAAACACAATATTTACGTTCTGTTCGAGCATCGCCAGTGATACATATGTCTGTGAGACGTAAAAGGAGTGTTTTGTGGCAGATAGTCTTATAGTGTATTATCTTATATCTTTATTATATAATCACCATAACTCCTATAAAACACATTTATCCTAAGACAAAATATTGGGGAAGATGTCTAGGTCAACTGAACCTGTAAAACGACAAGATGCAAGTTTCTTTTCCCTTTCGCTAACATGAGAATGCCAGCCAGCCAATAGAGAGCCTCAGAGACATTTTGGCTTCACTTTTGAGTGCCTGTTACGACATCCAATCATGTATACAGTCATTGATGAAGTATCACACTTTACAAATAATTTATCATAATGATGATAATTACAATGCTTAAGACACCGTCAGACAGCATGGTCAAGCCTGTCGGAGTGTGCGTATATACAGTATACGGTTGTACAGTAACCGCCAAGTGCTTCCGGGGACAAAGCCGCTGCTCGTCTGTATTAATCCATGTGCCGACTCTATTACAGTTAACATGACATCTTTTATTAATGGCTGTACGTAAAATATTTTAGAGAGAAGGACAGTACTGCGAACTTTTGCAAGCTGGTATCTAGAAACTGGAGTGTGCATATATACAGGTCTGTACAGTAACCTCCAAATGCTTTGGGGGGGAAAAAGCTAGTGGCTTTACATGTTCAGTTTCGTATTGTGTCTCATCTAAAACGCAAGCTTTTTTCTCCCAAGCGCTTTATGTTTACCGTAAAACCACATATATATGCACACTACACTTTCCACCTCAGCCAAGTGATTTGTGAAAGGACTAAATCCAAAATGTACTGCGTCCTGAACGTCCCAGACATCAGGACTACACGTTATTTCTCTTTGGGGTTGGCAGGTCTGTCCTATGTAGAGAGCGTATATAGGAGGGATGTCCAGTCTTATCCGGATCAGGCCGGTGTGGGTGCAGGTTTTCATTCCAACCGAGCAGGAGCCACACCCGATTCCACCTGTTTAATCAGTTGATCTTATCTTTCAATAGACTCGGGTGTGGCTTCTGCTCGGTTGGAATGAAAACCTGCGCCCACACCGGCCTGATCCGGATAAGATCGGACACCCCTGGTATACAGTGAACATGAGGCAACTTGGAATTTGGCCTGACTGTTTCCGAGATGGCAAAACTACAAAACAAACAAACAAAATCCTCCGTAAAGATGGTAAAATTAAATATGCACCTTGAGTTGCCTAAGAAATCTAAAATCTGTAAGAGTCCCCTTTAATTCGAGAAGAACACATGCACAGTAGCTCTGCTTTGTTTGTTTGTTTGTTTTTGTTTACGGCTTTGTTCTGTCTTTATAGTAAGCACCCTATACTTGAATCTGTTCCCCACACAAAAGACCCTCACTTAACATCAGAGCACAGCAGCAATAATAAAAAAGACAGCTGTTCGGGAAGCGACTGTGAAGAAAACTTCTGCTGCTCAGTGCCAAACCTCATTAAATACGAGCTTTTAATTTCTCCACGAAGGATCAAAAGGTATCTTTCAGACTCCCTGTTTCCTTCCCTTTGGAGCGATATTAGTTTGCCACACAGCTATTAATATTTCATCTTCGTGCTCGTTGCGGTCGACATACAGATGTTACTCAAACTTAGCCATATGTTTTAACTCATCTAAAACCTGGTTGCTAATGAACTATTAGAAGCATAATTGTGCACTTTTGAGGATTATAATGGCTGTAGATGACACATTAGATGCGGTATTCATGTTTTCCTTCCCCAAAACATTTATCTCTTATTTAACAAGAGCTGTGCAGTTGAATTGTGGGAAATCTGTGCACCCCTGCCTGTAGAAGCAGCTGTGTTACTACAGAAAGCAGCTGTGTTACTATTGAAAAGACATTAGCACATTTCTTTCTCTCTTACATGCACAAACACAATAAAATGTGTTAAGTAAACTAAAATAAAACACAAAAAAAAGAAGCAGTTATTTATAGTTGGTATAGATATAGTGTATATATATATATATTTATACTGAAATGGTTCGTCCTTGCTCACGACCAAGTGTGAAATGAACAGATTTGCTTTCATGTTTAAGTTGAACTTAAATGTGAAGTTAAACCCATTCAAGGTTGTATTAAAGATATCGAAATGTACCGCTACATATATTTTCCTGAAACGGAATGATGACTATTATCAGGATCATCAGTGATGTGTTAAAAAAAACCCAAACAAACAAAAATCACTGATGTATTTAACTTAAGGGCTGAATTTCCACTTAAGTGACATTCGTAGCTTTTACTGTTCATATTTACACAATGTCCACGTTACTACACAGAATGAAGTATGTAAATGTGCACGCGTCTATTTAAGGAGCTGAACGGAAACCTGAGATCATTGACCTGTTCACTTATCGTTGCACTCACATACAGTATTTTGCGTAAGTGGAAATTCCGCTTTTAATTTCCATCATGCTTTTGAATCTCAAATGATTTTTTCAGTGCACTCAGGCCTGGAAGTTAGACATGGTGCAGATCGAGCAGAGGATGACGCACTGATGAGGGGTTAAGCAGTCGGGTCATCCCATCTGAAGTGGTCCGGTAATCGCAAAGTCGCAAAGCTTGACCGTTTTTTAAATAACAAATAAATAAATAAAATGTTCTGGGTGCACATTATACTTACCTAGGCCACCCCTAAAAAACGTTAAGACTGAGTCTCGAACCCTTCCCATTATAAACTGACCCTAAAAGTGGAACATGAGCAATCTTGAGCATTACAGTTGGGCTTTGGAAGAAGAATTATCTTCACATTATCATCACTTACTCTATAGCACAGATACTATTATGTTCCCTCATCATCCCCTCTCTCTCTCACTGTCTCACTCTCTCATTGTCTCTCACTCTGTCTCACTCTCTCACTGTCTCTCTCTCACTCTCTCATTGTCTCATTGTCTCTCACTCTCTCTCTCTCACTGTCTCACTGTCTCACTCTCATTGTCTCACTCTCTCATTGTCTCTCACTCTCTCTCTCACTGTCTCACTCTCACTGTCTCTCTCTCTCTCTCACTCGCTCTCTCTCTCACTGTCTCTGTCTCACTGTCTCTCGCACGCTCACTCGCTCTCTCTCACTGTCTCTCTCACTGTCTCTCTCACTCTGTCTCAGTGTCTCCCTCACTCTCTCTCACTCACTCTCTCTCTCACTGTCTCTCATTCTCTCGCTCGCTCGCTCTTTCACTGTCTCTCTCGCTCTCTCACTGTCTCTCTCACTCTGTCTTACTGTTTCTCTCACTGTCTCTCACTCTCTCTCTCTCACTGTCTCTCATTCTCTCTCTCACTCGCTCTCTCACCGTCTCTCTCTCTCGCTCACTCACTCTCTTTCACTGTCTCATTCGCTCACTCACTCATGCTCTCTCACTATCTCTCTCTCACGCTTTCTCACTGTCTCTCTCACTCTCTCTCTCTCTCACTCTTACTCATTCTCTCTCTCGCTCCTCTGTCCTGAAGACGTTCCCGTGCTGAGAAACACTGCAAAGCAGGCATGACTTTTACAAAGTTGCCATCACTGACACTCGAGACTCCTTCCATAAGCGTTGCGTAAATGTCTCCTAACAAAAACATCACCATTATATTTTACTTTGTTAAACACCAACACATTCTAAAAAAAAAATCCATTTATTATTAGGCTTGGAAACATTTCAGACACAAAAACACAGCACAACCATTATACCCTGTTCCTAACGTAGGAATGACCTTAATCACCAAGTATGCTGATGTACAAGTCTGAGACGTGACATGGGCTTGGAGGATAAATATCACAGATGTGATTCAAGTGCATCTGTTTTTCTAAGGCTAAATCTTCATATAATTTCTCTCTCTTTTTTAATAGCCTTCACAAAGGTGTTAATCTATTTGCTATTTTTTCCTCAGTATATACTTTATAATCACCCTAGTATCTGTGGAAGCTTTTTATTTATTTATTTATTTATTAATAGTTAGGAATTTTGATTGACATCATTACTGCTATGTTTACAAGGTGAGCCTCATTTACTCTCTCTCTCTCTCTCTCTCTCTCTCTCTCTCTCTCTCTCTCTCTCTCTCTCTTTCATTCTCTTTCTCTGTGCGTCATTTGCTTTTATTTTCCCCCTCTCTCTGCTTTATTCGTCTAAAATAGCACGGGTCACATTGTTACTGTAGGAGTTATTATAATATGGTACTCTTTCAGCGCTCAGCTTCCTAACATCAGTGTTCCTCATTATCCTACCTCTGGATTTTGTTCGTACCGCTGGTTTTACCTTATTTGCTGTTTCTTCTATGCATGTCTGCAAGTAAACTCTGATCGTGGTCTGATTTGTGTTCTAGTGTTTTTAGTTAGCGTGTTATAGTGTTTTTTTGTTGTTTTTTTTTTTTGCATGTGTGCTCCTTTTAGTCGAGTGAGTGGGTGGATGAGTGAGAAGAGGTTGAAGGAGCTGCTCGGTGTTGTTTGAGCCGAGGCCACTCTGCTATGTTTGAGCCACTCGAGGGGCACAGTCCGCCATCGTAGATGATGATGATGGAGGGATATTCTATAGCACACCATGAATATTTGATTAGATACTATTTTGTCTTTTTCACAAGTTTTCCATAGCGGCCTATTTGTTTGTACTTTCGTGTTAAGTAGAAGCTCTTTAACATCTCAGCTGGTGGTCATGAAGTTTAATGTCGGGTCATCATTTCCTTTCTTTTGTGTGTGTGTGTGTGTGTGTGTGTGTGTGTGCTGTAGATCCATCCACAGAAAATGACCGAGAGCTGTTTTTGGGTTGTCGCCAGCGAGGACCGCTATGAAGACGAGGACCTGCTCAGCCGTCTCGCTCGCACCTTCGGCTCTCAGAGACCCGGTCAGTCCATGCTTACGTTCCTACACACTCTTACACACCCACGTTTGCGGTCGTGACTGTCTTGCGCAGTTGTCTGACTGAATGTCGCACATAATAGTGCGTCGTTTAGTTCATGTCACAATCTGTAGTCTCCTCTGGCTTCTGTTGAGGAACAATAGATATGTAGACACAATGCACAGGGTTCATGAAGCCCTCATAGTTCGATATTTACGGAGAACTGGGATGGATGCTCTTCTCTTCCATTCCAGAATGATTTAATACTGATTAGTTCAAGTCTTTAATTAAACAGTGTTCAAAAGAATCTACACACACACACACACACACACACACACACACACACACGTACGTTTAACACCCTCTTCAACCGTGGCCTTTCTTTAGAACCGTGGTTCTTTATGGTGCAATTTCACAGTGTCTGTAATGATTAATTCTGAAGTCTGAGTCTTTTTCTGCTCCTCTCACTCCTTATTTCTGATTTCACCCCCTCTCTCAGTGCAGCGATGAGATTACAGTTTACCCACATCGACTCTTTCATGTTTACCGGTCTATTTGTTTTTTAATAAACCAGTTCTGCTGGAGGACTCTGTTTTTAAACAGCATTATGGTTGATGAGTGAGGAATGTTTCTTCATATGGAACGGCTCAGGATTGTGTGTGTGTGTGTGTGTGTGTGTGTGTGTGTGTGTGTATATATATGTATATATATATATGTATATATATGTATATATATATATATATATATATATATATATATATATATATATATATATATAGATATATAGATAGATAGATAGATAGAAAAATTTGCGAATAACCTCCTACTCATAACACATCTAATAAAAAAAAAAACTCATAACACATCTAATGTATGTATCACACAGTCAGGGCTGTTAATGGAGAAGATCCTCATTTGAATATCTATCTCAACTCTTAGTTGCCTGACTCAAGTTTCATCACATTTTATTTATTTATTTTTTTAATGATGTGCGTTGCTTGATGTCAGAAAAAGGCCTTGAATAAATGTATATCATTTCAAGTTAAATTATGTATCTGTTTTCTGTAAGCAGAGTTCTGCATGTAAGTAGCCTAGCTAATTTCCATCCTAACATTTATAACCCTGTTAAGCGTATTAGTGTTTAGAGTTTTGGATGCTGTTCATGGCCATATAATGCCCTAGATACGGTTAAGGTCAAAAATGTACATCCACCTAGGCGAAAGATCACTCTCAGTAATTCAGTATATTATAAATCCACTGGGTCAGAAGTTTACATACGCCAAGTTAACGGTCTCTTTAAACACTCTGGAAGATTCCAAAAATTTCTGTCGTTACTTTTAGAAGCTACTGAAATGGCATAATTAGGACGTCATTAGGAGTATACCTTTGGCTATATTCAAGGGTCTACCTTTTTGCACTCGATGCCATGGGAAAATCTAACCAACTCCGCCAAGTCCGGTTCATTCTTCGGAGCAATTTCCAAAAAAACTGAAGCTGTCACAATCTGTACAAACAATTCCGTGCAAATGAAGGTCTTGGGACCACACAGGCGCTGCGTTGTTCACGATGGAGGCATAAATGAACGCCCCGGGATGAACAAAGTTTGGTCCTAAAGGTTCAGGTGAATGTCAAGAGAACTACAAAGAAAGTGGTGGCATCAGGTAGTAAAGCCACGGCCTGGAAGGTGCAAGGAGGAAACCCTTACTCTGGCTTCTCTGAGTTTTTTTTCTGAGGAGTGTTCTCTGGTCAGATGAAACAAAAACGTAATTGTTTGTTGAGAATGATCAGTACTACGTATAGAGGAAAAAGGGTATAGCTTTTAAGCCAAACAATACCGTCCTAACTGTGAAGCATGGGCGTGGCAGCATCGTGTTGCGAGGGAGTTTTGCTGGAAAAGATGCTAGTGCACTTCAGAAAATAGACGGCATCACGAGGAAAGTTAAACTTGAGTTACCCCAGTCCTGTCAGGAGGAATGGGCTAAACGTTCTGGCGTAGTATTGTGAGAAGCCTGTGGAAGGCGACCTCAAGCGTTTGATTCGAGTTCAAGCTAATAAAAGGCAACGCCATCCAATACTAACAAAGTGCGTGTAAACTTTTGACCCCTTGAAAATAAATAAACACAGCAGGATCATTCCATGCACTTATCAGACTGTCCGTTTTCAAAATAAGACTCTCAGAAATGATTTCAGTGGTGCAGCGGGTGGTTTCGCTGCCTCAGAGCTCCGCTAACACGCCCTCCGAAACTCAGGGAATCCTGAATGTTTGGTCGTTGCAGAAGTGACTGAAAACACGCTCAAGGTTTCTGTCCATGCTACGATTACTGAAACACTTCTCTCATTAGCTCTTATCTTTTCATGAATCGTTCTCTTTCAGCCCGTTTTTATTCGTCCAGACTCGCCCTCTTGCCTCTCGGTCTGTTTTAGTATCCTTGTGAGAACTTTCCATTCGCGTAATGATTTACTCTGGCTCATTCATGCTAGGTGTAAAACTAAACCAAACCTTATTGTAGCGCTTTTTTATTTTATTTAATTGAATTTTTTTTTTTTTTTTAAATAAAATGCTGTAATTTATTTATTTTTTTAATTGCGCTTTTCCTTGGGTAACTGTCAGAAAATCTTATCTTAATCCTATTCCTATCCACTCATTAAAAAAAAAAAAAGCCTGGAGGGATTGAGACTATGGTTTGGAATAATCACCCAGTTCAGAACTTAAAATAAGACAAACAGCGAAAGCTTTTACATAGGGAAACGTTTTAAAATGTTAATGTAATGCGCCGAGGTGGAGCGGTTGTTTTTATTTTTCCACTACAGTAAATCAGACTTAATTATGTTAATATACTCTACTCTCCCTGTGAGCCGTGAGCCGGGAGGATTACTCCACAGGGGGTAAACCTTATTAAAGTACAGTGATTATTAATGGAATAATCATTTATGAAAAATTAACCTCAATTTCAACAGTTTATGCACCTGCTGTTCCGGGCTTAAACACTTGACGCGAGTGCGCATCAGCTCTACTGACCTGTTCTTTGACTCGTTAGTTCACATGCAGTGGAAGAGAAGGTCCAGGCTTCTGCCTTCTGCGTTTAAAAACTCAAACTTCCTTCACCCCGAGCGCTCTGCGAAAACCATTACGCATGTTGAGTAGTTTGGCTTGTGTTTGATTTCAGCATCGTGTGTGTACTCCGTCTTAAACGTGTCTCGTGTGGAGCGTCTGCCTTCCACAGCTCGGGCTCTCGGTCCGTCGCTCTCTCTCTTTCGGTGTCCTCCCTCTGGTGCTTTTCTTCGGCTCTTTGCTGAGCACACTCCGCCCTCGATCTCATCGTTCATCCGCATTGCTCTTAACGCATGTTCCCTGGTTTAACTCATCACTCAAGCTCTGTTAATTTCCCACAAGTGCTCCGACATCTGTGTGGTGTTACTGAACTACAAGTACGCGGCTCCCCGGTGCTCCTTCCTGTGCGGCCTTGTTACCGTTTTATTTCCTTCGTTAGTAACGAGGCCATGTCTGCTGGTAAAAAAAAAAGCTGCTGCGGTTTACTCGTCTTAGTCCTAGCACAAGAGTTTTATTACTGTTTGAAAGACTGGAGTGAACATGGACGTTAAGACTTTTGGCCTCAAGTCGGCCGCTTGGTAGTGGAGGTACAGTATTATTACACGCATGGAAGCGCTTACGAACTGATTTACCAACGTAGTGAAACTAGCCATTAGGCAGAGCTGCTGCTGGAGTAGTGGGAGATCTGAGACGCTGGACTCGCTGCTCTGTGAGACTAGTCTACTTGAAGCATGGTTAGAATCGAATGCTGAGTTCTAACCCATAAATAATCAAACTATACAAATTTATGTAGACATGGAGATTCCTGGATCTCTCTCTCTCTCTCTCTCTCTCTTTGTCTCTGTCTCGGTCTCTATCTTTGTCTGTCTGTCTTTCTCTCTCTCTGTTCGTCTTTGTCTCTGTCTCTCTTTGTCTGTCTCTCTCTCTCTGTGTTCGTCTTTCTCTCTGTCTCTATCTTTGTCTCTCTCTCTCTGTTCGTCTTTGTCTCTGTCTCTATCTTTGTCTGTCTCTCTCTCTCTGTCCGTCTTTCTCTCTGTCTCTATCTTTGTCTCTCTCTCTCTCTGTTCGTCTTTCTCTCTGTCTCTATCTTTGTCTGTCTGTCTCTCTCTCTCTCTGTGTTCGTCTTTCTCTCTGTCTCTATCTTTGTCTGTCTCTCTCTCTCTGTTCGTCTTTGTCTCTGTCTCTGTTTGTCTCTCTCTCTCTCTGTCCGTCTTTCTCTCTGTCTCTATCTTTGTCTGTCTGTCTCTCTCTATCTGTTCGTCTTTCTCTCTGTCTCTGTTTGTCTCTCTCTCTCTCTGTCCGTCTTTCTCTCTGTCTCTATCTTTGTCTGTCTCTCGCTATCTGTTCGTCTTTCTCTCTGTCTCTATCTTTGTCTCTCTCTCTCTCTCTGTTTGTCTTTGTCTCTGTCTCTATCTTTGTCTGTCTCTCTCTCTCTGTTCGTCTTTCTCTCTGTCTGTCTCTGTCTCTCTCTCTCTCTCTCTCTCTGTTCATCTTTCTCTCTGTCTCTATCTTTGTGTCTCTCTCTCTGTTCGTCTTTTCTCTCTGTCTCTATCTTTGTCTGTCTGTCTCTCTCTCTCGGTTTGTCTCCGTCTCTATCAAATTCAAATTCAAGCAAGCTTTATTAGCATGACTGTGGTACTGTCAAAGCATTGGCCATGAGATGGACAAATAAACACCTGCACCTGTCTTACAACTATATACGAGAAGAAAACAATCATGTTAAGACAAGGTTAAACATTTGCACACCCACTCGAACACTTGGAAGTGTAAGAATGTGTGGTTAGATGTGTCCACTGGCTGTCTCTCTGAGCTCGTGACAGGCTGCTACATCTCCAGCTGCTGCTGTGATCAGGCCTGAGATTTCTCCCAGAACGTATCTTCGTTTTTCTTGATTTGATAGTGGCATAAAATTTGGTACGATTTTTAAAAATAAATAAATACATTTGTGAAGCAGACCTAAGTAATGGCCAGACTGTAGCAGGACATGTTCCTCCGTTTCCAGTGCTTTCTGCATGTCTCTCCTCTCACGGCGGCCTTCTCTGTCTGCGCCGGCCTCTTTCACTATCTGAATATCGGAGTCTGTATATGGTCAATGTCTTCCTTAACTTCTGATCTCTCACAGAACTCGGACATTCTGCTGGTGTCTAATCTGTTTTCAGCTCTCAATAGAGTTCCATTTTCTTCGGTGATTTGGTGACATGTTTCCAATAGGCAGTGTAACAGTCTTTTTGTGTGTCGCCTGGGCCGGATTGCCCGAGTGCTGCCCCGGTCTGGATCGAGTTTCAGCACTAGCTGGGAACAGGCGCTCCTGCCTAGGTTCTCCTCCCGGCACTGCTGGAGGGCTTGGCCGTGGTGTGAGGTCACTGCATTTTAAATGGTTGCAGAACTTGAGAGCTCTTTTTAGGACACTTTTATTGTCCTAAATCAGTGTTGCTGTGTGGATGTAGTTTTGGGATGTACTTTTAGATTTGGGCATGCAGGGTTTCACTTTCTTCTTTTCCCCATCCGGTCTCGCCATTTCAGTGGTCCCCATGTCTCACTGCCATGTCATGCGCTTGGTTCAGTTATCGCTGTTAGGATTTCTAGCCCGGTTTTGAACAGCTGTTCCATATTGAATTGTTCTTTTAATCACGTAGAAGACTCTCATCGCTTTAGCTCTCAGTTCATTCACAGCCAGAAATTTCCTGTAGAACCTATTTTTAGTCCCAGATGGGTGCGTGTGTGAGTTTGTTGGAGGACTTGGGATCCTGATCCGAAAGTGTATCTGTATTCCCTACACTTGAATCTGTTTGGGAAGAATATTTTCCCTCTCTCTCGCTCTCTCTCTGTTTCTCTCTCTCTCTACTCTTTCTCTTCCTCCTCTCTCTCTCTTACCCTCTCTCTCTTACCCTCTCTCTCTTCCCTACTTTCTCTTCCTCCTCTCTCTCTCTCTCTCTCTCTCTCTCTATCTTCCCCTCTCTCTTTCCCCTCTCTCCCTACTTTCTCTTCCTCCTCTCTCTCTCTCTCTCGCTCTCTCTCTCGCTCTCTTCCCCTCTCTCTCTCTTCCCCTCTCTCTCTCTTTCTCACTCTCTTCCTCTCTTTCTCTTCCCCCCTCTCTCTCCCTTTCTCTGTCTTCCTCTCTCTCTCTTCCCCTCTCTCTCTTCCTCTCTCTCTCTTCCTCTCTCTCTCTCTCTACTCTTTCTCTACTCTTTCTCTTCCTCCTCTCTTCCTCTCTCTCTCTACCCCCTCTCTCTTCCCCTCTCTCTCTACTCTCTCTCTTCCCCTCTTTCTCTCTTTCTCTCTCTCTTCCCCCCTCTCTCTCTCTCCCCTCTCTCTCTCTCTCTCTCTCTCTCTCTCTCTCCCCCCCTCTCTCTCTCCTGACCATGAGAACGTGTTAGCTGAAGATGAATGCATGAGTATATTAATAAATGAATGAATAGTATTAGGATATTAATGATCAATGTGTACTGCTTCAGACAGAACTAGCATTAGCAATATAACCCTGTTCTGTACCTTTGTGTCTTCAGATTAAAACTGTCTCGGTTTCTCAAGTAAACTTCATGACGAGGCAACAATCAAAACTGAATGAACAAAACGTTTGATAAAAGTCTTGTTCTCACGTCCATTTCGCTGGATGTAACAGTCTGAGATCTGAAGCCGCCTCCGGTAGGCAGGTAGACTGAATCCTGGATAATTTCATCTTTACTGGAGGTGCTCAGTATAATGCACTGGCAACGTGTTTGCCATGAATTCACAGAAATTCACGCCTGTTTACGTGACCGGCTCCGTCCCGCACCTTCACGAGTTAGGACATTTCCAGCAGCGCTTCAAGCCGATTGGATCTGCGTCAGCATTGTAAATCTCCGACATCCCCTGCCTGTCGACTCTCCTACATCTGTTTCAGGCTTATATGATTTCGCTGTCCCTAGGACAGAGAGCTAGGACCGAGACGCTGTGCCTCTTGTGGCTAAGGCCACCCGGCGTGTGCTTTATATGGGTGGTTAGTTTTGATGCCGTGCCTCTGTGTCAGGTCTCGAAGTTATTGCTGAAGTGGGCTTGTTTCTCTCTCTTGCCGCTGCAGATGTCACATTGACATGAATTAGTGAGGGAGCAGGTGTGTGTTTGTGTCAGTCACTTAGAGGGGTGTGGGGGTGTGTGAACACAGGTGTTTTCGGTGGCAGCAGGCAACATCTGCAGGCGCGTAAATTCCCCCAGATGTAGCGGCGGCCCTGGGGAGCAGGTGCTGGGAGTTTTTAGATGAATCTGGCTTGCTCTACATAATCTACGGCTTAAGAAGCTTAACATTGAATGCACGTTTATCTTTCCCCGTTATGTTATAGACTGGTTATCGTTATTAGCGCCCTGTTTAAAAAAAAAAAAAAAAACAACCCAAAACAACACTTTTATATTCTCTAATTGTCAGTGTTAAACTCGTCATATATCTGTGTGACTTCTCGCGTGTGTTTCCGTGACGAAACGTAGCTTGGACAGCAGGTAGAGAGTCGTCGGGGACGGCGTCGTCGTCGGATGGTGTAGTGCGTGACCCCCACGACGACTTCACGACTCCCGATTACAGGAGGGCGAGTCGTGTAGTGTGGACTCAGCCTTAGGTGTTGAGTCGAGATGAGATCCGGTGACCGTAAAGGCCGCAGCGTATGAGTTACCCTCATCAGGTGATCCAGTGCACCTCGTGGGTAAGAAGAGTCTGTGTGGATATTAAAGCTGCCTCATCGTGTCTTCGTCTCTCAGTCGACTCCATTCTGCCGTTTGCTTTCAAACCGTTTCTAGGAATCACATCTACATAGTATTTGCTCTTACGTGGTATTTGGAGTGTTTGAGCCGAGGCTGTGGGTTTGCTTCCTGTGTGTTATTACACTGGGGGAAGTGTGAACTCCCGGACTGAGACTGATTGCGAGAGCTGGTCTCCGTCTTCCAGGCAATCCCCAGTGCGGTTCAGCTGCAGAGAGAACATGATTGGGTTTTTTTTCTTTTCATTTTTTCCTCATAATCTCTCTGCTTTTTCTTTCCCCCTCTCCTTTCTATTCTTGCATCCTTTTCTCTTTTCTCTCCTCTCGTCTCCTGTCCTCTCTTCTTCTTTCTGTTCTTGCATCCTTCCTTTCTCTTTTCTCTCGTCTCCTGTCCTTTCTTCTTCTTTCTATTCTTGCATCCTTTTCTCTTTTCTCTCGTCTCGTCTCCTCTCTTCTCCTTTCTGTTCTTGCGTCCTTCCTTTCTCTTTTCTCTCCTCTCGTCTCCTCTCTTCTCCTTTCTATTCTTGCATCCTTCTGTTCTCTTTTCTCTCCTCGTCTCCTCTCTTCTCCTCTCTGTTCTTGCGTCCTTCCTTTCTCTCTTCTCCTCTCCTTTCCTCTCCTCTGTTATTGCCTCTCCTCTCCTGTGACTGTTTGTCTCTCAGGATCTATCGTTCAGCTGCCTCTGTCACCTCACACAGCTGTTCACCACAGCTGGCACGGCTACCTCCGGACACTGCAGTTGTGTGTGAAAGCGAGAGAAGCAGAAGTGAGTGTGAGCTTGTGGGTGAAAGACGCTCCTCTCTACACAGATGTATATATCACAGACTTTCATCTACATGTTGCTTAGTTTTTGTTTTGTGTGTGTTCTGGTCAATCTAACTTACTGATATTAACAAGTCCAGAATAACAGTGAACATTCTCTTCATCTTTCTCTCCTTCTCCCCCCCTCTTTCTCTCCTCTTTCTCCCCCCCTTTCTCTCCTTCTCTCCTCTTTCTCCCCCTCTATCTCTCCTCTTTCTCCCCCCCTTTCTCTCCTTCTCTCCTCTTTCTTCCCCTCTATCTCTCCTCTTTCTCCCCCCCTTTCTCTCCTTCTCTCCTCTTTCTCCCCCTCTATCTCTCCTCTTTCTCCCCCCCTTTCTCTCCTTCTCTCCTCTTTCTCCCCCTCTATCTCTCCTCTTTCTCCCCCCCTTTCTCTCCTTCTCCCCCCTCCTCTTTCTCCCCCTCTTTCTCTCCTCTCCAACCTTCTCTCCTCTTTCTCCTCCTCTTTCTCCCCCCCTTTCTCTCCTTCTCCCCCCCTTTCTCTCCTTTCTCCCCCTTTCTCTCCTTCTTCCCCCCACCTTTCTCTCCTTCCCCCCTTCTCTCCTCTCTCTCCCCCTCTTTCTCCCCTCTCCCCCCTTCTCTCCTCTTTCTCCCCCTTTCTCCCCCTCTTTCTCTCCTCTTCCCCCTCTTTCTCTCCTCTTTCTCCCCCTCTTTCTCTCCTCTTCCCCCCCTTTCTCTCCTCTTTCTCCCCCTCTTTCTCTCCTCTCCCCCCTTTCTCTCCTCTTTCTCCCCCTCTTTCACTCCTCCCCCCCCTTCTCCCCCTCTTTCTCCCCCCTTCTCCCCCTCTTTCTCCCCCTTTCTCCCCCTCTTTCTCTCCATCTTTCTCCCCCTCTTTCTCTCCATCTTTCTCCCCCTCTTTTTCTCCTCTTTCTAACCCCCTATCTCTCCATCTTTCTCCCCCTCTTTCTCTCATCTTTCTCTCTTCTTTCTCTCCCTCTCTTTCTCTCCTGTTTCTCTCCCTCTCTCTCTCTCCCTCTTTCTCTCCCTCTGTTTCTCTCCCTCCTTCTCTCCTGTTTCTCTCATGTTTCATCAAGTCCTCTTTTACCTACTCTTAGACAAACTTCTCTGAAACTTTTCTCTGTCAACCATCTGACCTGTAGGCTTCAGCTGCTGACTCATGCCTGTCTCTCTCTCCACACACACACACACACACACACACACACACACTTTCTCTTTTACCCACATATTTTTGTTGTTTTCGCATCATACTTTGTTGTTGTTGTTGTTTCACTCTGTTATTTTCTCTCTCATTTTCATTTAATCACAATCTTGCACTTGTTTTTCTCTTTTGTTATCTAAGATACTTTTTCCTTTCTAATTTCACAAAGCAGTTTATGTTTTGTGTGTTTTGTAAAGAAAGCTTTAGAAAGCGCAGCTATAAAAAGACGAGTAATTGACTCTTAATCATAACTTTTAGACAACTGGACACATTGTTTGCTTTGACTAGTTGGTATAATTTCCACAGTTGACCCGCTGTGTTTGACTCACCAGGAGAATTGATCCACTTGTGTCTGGACAAAAGAAATGTCGGAGATGGAACTGCAGATTATCATGTTTTTAAATTGTGCAGAAACATGGTTTCGTCTGCAGACATTTCACTGCTTCAGAGGGTTCCAGATGGGTGTAAAGTCTTTGTTGTTTTGATGAAAGCGGAAAGTTACGTTACGCTCGGACTTTTAAAGCATCTGTTGCTGTTGTAATAACTACTGCACCACAGACAGTGTTGTTTCTCCTTTACTTCCTGTCTTCCTCCTTTAGTTCCTTCCTCCCTCCTTTACTTCCTGTCTTCCTCATTAAGTACCTCTCTCCCTCCCCCTTTAGTTCCTGTCTTCCTCATTAAGTACCCCTCCCTCCTTTAGTTCCTGTCTTCCTCTTTAAATACCTCTCTCCCTCCCTCCATTGGTTCCTGTCTTCCTCTTTAAGTACCTTTCTGCCTCCCTTCTTTGGTTCCTGTCTTCTTCTTTAAGTACCTGTCTCCCTCCCTCCTTTAGTTCCTGTCTTCCTCCCTCCTTTAGTTCCTGTCTTCCTCTTTAAGTACCTGCCTTCCTCCCTCCTTTAGTTCCTGTCTTCCTCTTTAAGTACCCCTCCCTCCTTTAGTTCCTGTCTTCCTCTTTAAGTACCCCTCCCTCCTTTAGTTCCTGTCTTCCTCTTTAAGTACCTTTCTGCCTCCCTTCTTTGGTTCCTGTCTTCTTCTTTAAGTACCTGTCTCCCTCCCTCCTTTAGTTCCTGTCTTCCTCTTCAAGTACCCCTCCCTCCTTTAGTTCCTGTCTTCCTCTTTAAGTACCTCCCTCCCTCCCCCTTTAGTTCCTGTCTTCCTCTTTAAGTACCTCCCTCCCTCCTTTAGTTCTACTTTTTTTGTTGTCCCTTTTATGTATCCTCAGTTCTATTCACGCACACACACAGACACACACACACGGATCTAATGTCTGAATGTGCTGATCCAGACAGGGTATTATAGCAAGCAGCTACAGAGTCGAATGGCTTTTCTTCATTCAGCTTAACACTTTTTTTCCTTTTGTTATATTTCACCTGCCAGCGAAGGCAAGGAGACAGTGTCAAAAAAGATCTGCAGATCAGTGCAGTCTCAGCCACTTGCTCAAATGTCATGTTACGTGTAGGTTAACACTGACCTTGTTGCGGTTCACACTGCCGGTGTGTGTGCGTGTAAACAGTATGCCAGTCGTGAATAGATTTTTGGCTTCATGGGTGTCGACTCGGCCGGCATGTCCTCACACGGTTTCAACACGTCTGTGACTGATGCTCCAGCATGGCAGAGAGAGGGAAGGAAAGGTATGGAGTGACATTTACAAAAGGTCTGTAATGACACACATAAGTGGAGTGTGTAGGCAGACGAGTGTGGTTCTGAGCAATTCAAGGGATTTGCACTCGTTTGGCTGTTTGGAGGGGCAGGAAAGTATCGAGTCTTTAACAGTCCAGTCATGCATTTTTTTGTGCATGTACTTTGTACCAACAGTGTGCTCTTAATGCACCGTGACAGGCTTCGTGTGTGTGTGTGTGAAATGAGAGCATAAAAATGAAAAGACCTCGAATGGTAGAATGTAGACCAGCCCTCTCGATTCCTTAAAAAGCCATCTAACTTCAAATGTTTTATTATGACTATTATATTATATTTATATGTTGTAAACAATTAACAAACGGAAATGTTTATAGGTGACAGTTCACGTAGTTGTTAATGTGGTCATCTAACACTAGTTAGATACATGCACTATTTGGCCTAAAGATTATAGACACCAGACCGTCACGCCCGTATGTGGGTCACAAAGTTGAAAGCACACCGTTGTGCTGTAGCGTTACAGTTTCCCTTCACTGGTATTAAGAGCACCGATCCTGTTCCAGCATGACCATGCCCCTGTGGACAAAGCGAGCTCCATGAAGACATGGTTTGTTAAGGTTGGAGTGGAAGAACTCGAGTGTCCTGCACAGAGCCCTGACCGCAACCCCACTGAACACCTTTGGGATGCACTGGAACATCGACTGAACCCCAGACCTCCTCAACATCCCAACATCAGTAATGCTCTTCTGGCTGATGGAGCACAAATCCCACACAGACACACCCCAAAATCTAGTGGAAAGCCTTCCCAGAAGAGTGGAGGTTATTATAACGGAAACGCAGGACTAAATCTGGAATGGGATGTTCAACAAGCACGTAAGGGTCTGATGGTCAGGTGTCCACAAACTTTTGCCTATATAGTGTAAGACCCTGATTAATTGCCAGGTGGTGAGAATCAGCTGGATACCTTATTGTGAGCATGCACACACAACTTGACATATATCCGCTGGTTCTCGCGGTGTTCTCGCCGCTGGTTCTGAATTGACAGAAAACCCTGGTGGTTATGTAGCTGTTTAGATATAAATATACACTCACTACTGAAGCAGAAATGATAGGACTCCATCACCAGCTTTGGAGGTGAATTTCCCTGTAGCTCTGACCGTAGTCGTAGTCTCTGTAGAAACGTGTAGGTGTTGTTTAGTTCTGTGCCGTCTCATGTGGTTAGGTTGTTGTTTTCTGTAGCATCATGGTCCTGGAGGAACGTTATTTCGTTTCACTGTGTACCGTACCAGCTGTACATGGTTCAAACGACGATAAAAGCCACTCGACCCGCAGCCGATAGCCGAGAAGAAGAAAGGGAACGATGGCTGTATGACGAGGCGTTTATCGTCATCACGGACGAAAGCTCTCCCATCAGCTAAGAAAGGGAGGGAAGCTGAAACGGCACTCTAAAGCACAATCTGTGTCTAAGTTCTGGTTCGCGATCTGGATTTCCTTTAAATGTAGGGCTGTAACGTGAAATGCTTCCAAATACGATGCCGTTTCTGGATTTATTACGAAGATATTGAGACGAGGTAGTTTTTTAGAGCTTAATTCGCAAGGATGCAGAGGATAAAGTCAAACCCCAAACACAAATCACACAGCGGGGAAGAAATGTGCGATTATATAGTGAGATTTGGCATCCAGTTGCGTGGTTGGATGTTGTTTATTGCCGAGTGTGTTCGTTAGTAAACCCGACTACAGCAGCGAGATGAGTGTGTGTTGACCCGTGTGGTCTTGACTCTCATGTTTAAACAGTATCTCATTACTTTTGCATTGTTGTTGGCTCTTCTAGCTGCCTGTGTGTGTGTGTGTGTGTGTGTGTGTATATATATATATATATATATATATATATATATATATATATATATATATATATATATATATATATATATATGTAGTATACAAAATGTATGCTCACACACACCCACACCCATATATATATATATATATATATATATATATACACACACACACACACGCTTTTTCTTTCCTGCACAGTCTCTCTACACTCACACCCCCCTTTGAAACTTTGGAAGAACAGCTTGCCCTTAATAGCACAGGGTGTGAAATATTAAACACGTTAAAACATTATTTAAAAGTTAATCTTGGTACTGGCGCCGTTCAAATGCTGCAGACTTAATATTTCATAACCTGTAGGAGATAAAATCAGCTGACCTTTCCTTGGAAGGTGTTTGACCTCCCTTTTACTTATTTTCCCCATACAGCTCTTCATGTATTGATCCGTCTCACTGAAGCACTAGTGAAAATTCATGCAAACCTTTTTTTTTTTCAATTGGAAATAAATTTAGGTAATAAATAGGTTTCCGGGTCGATATTTATCCTCAGAAATGTAGCAGTGACTGTGCAACATTTTCTCAAACTACAATAAAATTTTGTCTCTTATTTTTATTTTTTTTTTTCCTTTTTTATTTTTTTTCCTCCCAATAATAATTTATCAGAATGATATAATTATAAATATACCTTAATAGGTTTTCTATATTAGTCTCCACTTTTCTGCTCTGCTCTTTTCCTTAAAGACAACCTGAAAGCCTTTCGGTTTACATCCTTGGTTAACTTGGCAGGCTAGTGCCTTGCATGATGTGCATTGCTGGCATTGGTGTGTGTGCGTGTGAGAGAGAGAGAGAGAGAGAGAGAGAGAATGGGTCAGTGAGGCACAGTGTAAAGCACTTTGTAGAACTGCGAAGGTTAAAAGGCGCTTTAAAAGAGCAGAACTTTTATCATATAGAACTATAAATTAGCTTGTGTAATTACAGCAGATGGAGTGGGCTTTGGTTAGAGAGATGGCTTGTGAGTGTTCTCGTTATAATTTCTGTTCACTTGGCCGGCATCGAATGGCCTTAAATATTTAAAAATGACCCATTGTAGTATAGCTCTGGCATGACACAGAGATATTCAAACTATGGGGCGTGCCTCACTAGATACTGCAGGGTGGGGGGGGGCGGCATGTGTGAGGGGTGAGATTAAAAAAAAAAAAAACAGCCAACACAATAAATATGTATTAGACATGCCAACCGCTACACGTTTTATGTAGGCGCTCCATGTTTCACAGTGGAGTAAGAACACAAAAATATGCCAAAGAGCTGTCTTCATTTTTCTCAAATGTATACGACAGATGAGCCAATTGATGGACAGTTATTTTGTTAGTGCGGACGGGTATCATCGGTTATTGAAGCGTCTGCCCATTTCCCCCATCTCAAATTAGTAATGTTTTGGCTCAACTCGAAATTTGATGTACCACACATCTGCTTTCTGCATGGGGAAATGGAGAATATTTGGAGTTGATTAATGAGATTAATGATGATTTCTTTTGTGGTTGTTGAGGCCAAAAACGCTTGATTTCGCTGCGGCTTTGTTCAGAATTTTCCGTACAATTCGCCGAGGTGGGTTTTTTTTTTTTTTTTTTTTGGTGCTTTTATTGCGGAAAACTACTTGAATTGCTGAAATCGCGGTTGCACGAAAGGTTTATACAATGATGTTTGTTGGTAAATGAGACCGTTTAGCCGTACTCGTGTTCGACACGCGTGAATCGAAGAGGGCTTTGGCCGGATGCGCCGGTGTGCTCCTCCAAATATTGAGGAGTTTGCTTTATTTTGCGTTAATTTCTGCGATGATGGCGTAATCCAGGAGGGACTGATTATGGGCAGTGGTGTCTCAGTGAGTAAAGGCTCTGGGCTACTGATCAGGAGGTCAAGCCCCAACACTTCCAAGCTACCACTGTTGGGCCCTTGAGTAAGGGCCCAACAGGCTGTCAGGGAACACGTCAAACTAGCGATCAAAGACTGCAGATTTTGGCCTCGGATTATAGGAATCTTTTATGAGTCTCAAAATTTCTCAGACCAAATCGTGGCCGAAATCCTACAGCGTGACCCCAGCTTTAGGGGCGCTACTGAATGATTTAGGCCAACAACAATGAAGAGATAAGGGCCAAAAACAAACAAACCTGTTTGTCAAAGTGATCACTATGCATTAAATAATGTTGATGATAATTGGACAGCCTTTTAAAACACTGCTCTGGAGGGCTGTGCTGGTCTGTGTTCCACAGGTTCTATTGAAAATGTTCTTTGATTTGTTTTTCATTGTTTACTCATTGGAAAACACTTGGCCTGTTTTTCGTGTTGTGGGGTTTGTTTTTATTTTATTTTTTTAAACATGTACTTTGTAGTAGTTTGAGAGATGATTTATTATTTTTTTCCCCATTTATTTTGTGTTTGGGATTTGAATACATCTGGTGTAACAAATCAACTGTAATGGTATCACAACTTTCTACATTAGATAGCGATTGAATTCTCTCATCTTGCTTTTTTTTTTTTTTTTTTTTAAAAAGGAAAGAGTGAGAACATTTGCTAATCATGAGGCGCGCTCTTTATTATTGCTACCATCCTGATAAGATTGCACCTACCGGAAAATCATTGCTTTCCTGCTGAGCGCGTCAAACGTATATCGCTTGGAGATGCTCAGTTTGTTCTGATAGAAACCTCTCAGGTTTTTCTACCATGATTTTCTACTTGATATATATCATTTCACTCTTCTTGTCTTTTCCCTGTAGATAGATAAGAGCACGTTAGTGTTTTCTTCTCTTTTTGTTCTGTATTAGTCCAGGTTAGCAGCTAATTTCAGCCTGGAGTCTGTGGCCTACCCCTCTACTCCTGTAATTACCTGACAGGTGGAAAAACAGTGCTGAGAGAACAATGAAAGACAGGCACAAGAGAGGCGAGGGTGATAACGAAGGGAGGGCTACTCCTCTTTTAACCACAGCTCTTATTTGGACTCTGGGCACGCTTTCTATTTCTCTCCGCTGCGCTTTTCTGATGCTATCTCTTACGCCTACATACAGCAGAAACATTGCATTAGCTTATTTCTCCAGAGATTAAGTCTTATATCTCTCATAAAGCAATTTTCCAATGAAACACAGATAATACGAGACTGAGGAACTCTTGGGTAGAAAAGATAGTTAGCGTGTTATGGATGTGCTGCTACAGTCTAGTTTGCCAGGCTTCAGCAGGAGGAAATTGTGCTCTAGGCCCTTAGCACATTCAATTTTGAAAGCGCAGCATGTAGATGTATGGATATGTATGGGCAAGAGTGTGTGATCCAATCAGGACAGTACATCATTGTGACAGGACCCATAGTGGCCTCCCTTCTCCATGCGCACACACACACACACATGCACACGCGCACACACACACACACACACACACGCACACACACGCATGTGATAAATTCAAACTGAAAAGAAACAAGGATCTGAGGATCCTGAGGCCAAAGGCATGAGTTTGAGGAGTAAGTGCTGAGCAAAGATATAAATTATGAACCGTTTCTGTTTTGAAATTGGATAAAAGGTGTGTGTGTACACCTATATAGCCTTAGATTTATAGATCTAGCAATATCTGACAGTTTTGACCTTGTATCCTGCTGCTTTATTTATTTATTAAAAAAAAGAAAAAAACAGCTTAAAGCTTGTGTGTGTGTGTGTGTGTGTGTGTGTGTGTGTGTGTGTGAGGGCTACACCATATTGATGAAAATGCTATACAACTTGTGATCAGTTAAGGCTAAAATATATTTACATATGTTTTTCATAACATTAATGAAAAACAATCATTTTTCTAATAATAAGCCTAGAACTCAACTTGCACTTTTATTTATTTATTTATTTATTTATTTATTTATTCGCAGTGCTGTCTCTCATCGTTACAGTGCTAATTCCTCTCTGCTTACGTACATTCTCACTCCTGGCACTTGTCCTCACTGTACTCATCCTTGTTTTTCCTGGTCTGGTAGCTAATGATGGCAGTGTGTTTGGCTGTTCACATGTGTATCTATTAACTCTGCAGTCTGGCCCAGTACATGCACACACATCCACACAGTCTACAACGAGAGAGACTGCTGGTTTTTATTTATTTATTTTTATTTTTTTTTTTAAGGGTAAAGCAATTCCAGTGGCCGTCGTGTTACTGCAGCCCTTCACAATGGGCCTCATTTATCAAGCTGGATGTGAATGGATTTATTTGTAAATCGTTTGTACGAATGTTTATGCAAGGGATTTGGTAGTACAACGTGTGTGTGTGTGTGTGTGTGTGTGTGTGTGAATCTATGCATAAGATTGACTAATGTAAACGTTGACGTGATCAAACTTCAGATCATATAATTTGAATGGACTGCTGCACTTTTATATCTGGAATATATACTGTTGGTTAAATTGCTCGATCAGAAACACTTCCTCCTGCTAGTCCACTAGGTCAGGGACTAAGAATGCCGTCGGGAAAATGTCATGGAAACCAATTGTTTTATATCATTGGCGTTCATTAAACAATGTGAAAAACGAAGAAAATGAGGCAACACAAACCCAACACCAGTTAAAACAAATAAAACTAATCATTCAATCATGATGCCACCGTATAACGAGGGCAGATCTGCCTGCGCATAGCCGTATGATGTAAACAAATGCCTCAGCTGATGATGGATTTAGCGCTCGCTTATGAATAATTGCATATTACTTGATATTTTTATTTGCATAGAAGTGAGTCAAAATAGCGTCCACTTCTGTCTTCTGGATTTTACCCTCATTGTTCATTTCATGCTCCCAGCTGCCTGTGCACGTTACCTTTTATGGCGTTTTGTGGGTGTCAGTAAATGCAAATGAGCTGTGTCAGGAATGCGCTTGGCACTTTACAGGCTATCAACGTAAGCACACGAGTATGAAGAAAATCTTTTGTAAATCCCACAGAAAATATTCGTTTTGGCTCGATGTGCTTATTCTATCGCTAAAACACATGGCAATAACGATAATAAGATAAATTAAAGCTGCAAGCAGCGTTTTCTGGGGCCAAGCACCCAGACATGGTGAGCTGCACATTCACAGACGCGCTAGAGCTGTTGTATAAGCAATCACAGGAAAGCAGAGCCATAAGTATAGGCAAAGGGATTCAAGAACGATTTGCAGTTTCACACATTTGCCAGTCTGTTACGGGAGAGCGGTTTTGAATATTAGAGTTCCTTTTATGTCTTATTGTTTAGACGGGTCTGAAGATGATGCGAGGCAAATTTGGTGAAGACTAGACAACATTTGGAGGGGGAGTAGCAGAAATGTCACTTTATTGTAACTTTTGACCTGTAGGTGATGCTGTCATGAGTTTTGTTGCATAGGCTCATGTCATGGTCCTGAATATGCCTACCAGGTTTTGTGTCGGTGCGTAAAGTCGTTGCTGAGATACAGCCTGACTTCCTGTTCGGTGGCTTCGCTGTCAGATTCATTGGGCCATTGCAGGCGAACCGTCCGGAGTGTTCGACATTCTTTTGATAAATTTTGTGAGACATACTCTGAAGACGATGTTTGCCAAATTTGGTGGTGATTGGACAAAATTTTGTAGGAGGAGTTGCCGAAAAAACCTGTTTTTGACGAAATCTAAGATGGCAGCAAATCTAATTAGGTGGGAATCGATGACCCAGGGAATCTAGGAATGTCTGGCTTTTACAGTTTTGATACACGGTTCAAAAGTCATGACCATAAACATACTTCCAAATTCGGCCCAGATTTGACCTGATGGTGGCTCTAGAGCGTTGGCAGCGCTCGGGACACATTTGGTCAGAATGTTCCTTAGACCCTCTGCAATCAGGCTGCCAAAATTCACAGCGTTTTTACCAGATGGTTCTATGGGCTGCCATAGAAACCCTAGCCAGAAGAAAAGGTAGAATAACAATAGGGTGCCTACGCACCTTCAGTGTTTGACTCCTTAATAATGAAGACAGTGTGTGTACATGTAGGTGTCTACATGTTGCTCCGCAGTGACGTCGGGTCGTCATGTCAAACGGGAGATAAAATCTAGCAATAGTTTGACAATGAAAGTAGGAAGTTTGAGCAATGCATTAAATCACATTAAGAAAGATGTGGGGAAACAATCACCTATAAACACTTAAAGGCAGATCGGCAACCGCGTTCATGATTTTCTGCTTTCTAAGTCCGTAATACTCTTCTAGGTTCATGCCGTGTTTCCTCTGAATGCCAGACGTGGTAAACAGAAACGCTCGAACCAAGGACACTAAACTTATGGTCCTGTTGCCTGGTATTATTTGTTTATTTTTTGTAGATTTTGAATTTGATTGGATAATGTGTGCTTAATCTATCTACTTATAGTTGCTCCATTTATATACCAATCAACCTTGTTGCTATGTGCCTGCCGTGTGCATGCTTTTATTTCTGACTGACTCACATTTTCCATGTAGATATAGCGGACATCGACTATTTTTTGCCTTTTGTCCTTCAACTAAACTTTATCAGATGCCTACATAAAAAATAAAATAAAATCTATCCTATTCTTACTGTACCACGTCACCACTTGTCTGTTAAATGGGTTTGTTTTTTTTGTTTTTTTTCCTCATCTCCAAATTGATTTGTGGGACCACTGATCTGTGGTTTTATTTTTAGTGGTACCTGGGATGCTTTAAATCAATATCTGAATGAATGACTCCACCAGGGGGTGATGTGAGTGGTGAAATTCTCTCCTGTTGAGAGCTCCTTGAAAATCAGGAGAAGAAATGAGAAGAAAGATATAGGCAGGAGCATACAGACATGAGGGCTTGGGGGGGGGGGGGGTTGAGTGTGTGTGTCTGTGTTTTAAACACTTTTTTTTTTGCGTGGGGTGCATGCGCACCATGTGGTGAGAGAACACAAGGCATAGGAAAACCGATGATCACTCCTCCGTGCAGCATTCGGGTAGGCCGTATTTGTTTAGCCGATTTGTCATTCCTAAGCGATTGCCCCCAAGAGTGAAGGATTCTGAGAAGTATAGAAACAGTCCTGCCTAAGATCGAGGACGTTTTTTATTTCTTTATTTTTTATATAAAAGACCCTCCCGGACACAGGGACACTGCAGGCAGCATTCGTGATTCAGATGAGATTCCTTGTCCTCCGTGTTGTCTGAAAACAGCAAACTTGACCCCTGTTTACTGAAAGAAAATGTTTTATTTAATACTATAATACGTATGATACGTACAGGCTGTGAAAACACATTGCGTATCTGCTTTTTCAGACTTATCCATACCGAGAAGTACCGCGCACTCCCGACCAATTTTCTTGCATGACCTACACTATTGTGCCATGTTTTCGTTGCACCTGTGAAGCTGTATATATTTTTCATGTATGCAACAGGTGCAGGGACGACGCAGATTGAGACACAGTTTGTGAATCTGCTGTATTTATTTGCATAGTCGATTAAGGCTTTTAATGGTGTTTTAACTAGATCTCAGGCTGCAGACAGTCCACTGGCTAACTCACTTAGCACACAGCATGGCGCGTCTTCATTTCACTATTATGCGTGATTGTCCATATGGCTACCTGCAACTAACCAACTAACACACTGTCTCTCGTCTCTCCCTCCCGTTCTCGTGCTGTTGCTGTACGCACCTGTTGTCTGCTTTCTGGAACAGAACCAAAAGGTCAGTCTGCTTACTTCCTCTCCTTCTCTGTCCTCTGCCCGTCTCTCCACTTTTTGAGTCTTCCTTTTCTTTTTAAGCACAGACACACACACACAGACGTGATCACTCATGGAGCTCATTTGGCGAAGCATTCTGCTTCCTGATCTCCGTTTTAGAGTACGCTCACTCCTTTTGTCTTACCCAGCGGGTAAGTATGTACCAGTTGCATTTACGAGGAGGACACTGACTAACTCTGTAGGCTTGCCTTTAAATGTCAAGGGACCGGCTCTGATCTAAATTAAGACGCATGTCTTGTCGTCGTCGTCCCCTTCTCTTCTTGCTAAGTCACATACAATAAAAACAAAACACACACTTCATAAAATGCCCCTGAATTATCCCCGAGTTGAAGTACCCCTGATGTTGCCTTTCCTTTAGAAAGTATTCACACCCCTTCACTTTTTGCACACTTTTTTTTTTTTTTGTATTATAGATTTCATTTCAAATGAATAAAATTCACATTTTTGATAATTCCTGTACACTGTGCTTGGGGAGATTGAGGGTAGATAGTTTATAACTATTCTGATGTCTGTCGAGTCAGATGGTTTAAATGTCTGTTGGGAAACGTGGTGTCTGCAGCTTGAAGATCGACCAACACATTGTGCTGTATCTTGTAATAGGCTTCCTTTTCTACTATTTTGTATCCTATGCGAACCTTTTAATAAGCTGTGTTGTCTACAGAACATCTTTCTCGGATGCGTCTTCGCATCCATTGTCCATGCTGCCGAGCAGATAAAGCAGCGAATGACCGCTTGCAAAACAAGAACGAAGATTTAAATGAAGAAAAAAAAAAAGACACAACCTGTTGTTCATCAGGGAGATGTCACCATATACGAATAATAAGTATCTCCTCTGCTGTTCACCGCAGAGCACATGCACGTGTAGTTTACATGATTTTATTTACATTTTATAATGGGCTTTTTTCCCCCCCGCAAAAAATCTGCGATAGTTCGGGGGCACGATCGGACGATGGCACTTTATACGCAATCTCACGAGCCTAAGCTTTCATTTACGTTTATGGCATTTGGCAGACGCACTTATCTAGAGCGACTTACGTTCATCTCATTCATACAACTGAGCAGTTGAGGGTTTAATTCGAAAATATGCTTCAGTTTTTACATGTACGCTGGGAACAGTGTACAGTAGGCGTGACGCAAATTTCGTCATCAGCAGAGTACGCGCGTACCGTATGATTCTTCTAATCGCACGTACTTTGTACGCACTGGTCGCACATACACGTTTAATTCTTTTGCACTACTTAGTTCTTCCACAAGGTGGTGATAGTGGCCCAGGGCCATTGATTCTCAAGGTAGTCGAAGAAAAAACCGAAGAGACGGAAAGGAGTGGAGGTTAGAATGTACCCGCATGTGTATAATTCTCGCATTAAAGAGTATAAGGGTGCTAATCGTGGCGAGAGATTGCCCGAGCATTGTTCTTCGTGTTGTTGTGATTCTTCTTAGTTGTCGTCCTTCACACCAGAAGATCTGCTTTACCGCTCTGTACTGACTCTTGTAGGCCAGGAGGGGTAGTGCAAGTAGTCGTAATGCGCATGCGTCGACCGCCTGTGTTACACGTACATGTCAAATGGAGTATACTTTGAAAGTCTATGCGTGAGACTGTGTGCATACGCTAGCGTACGCGTAAAAAGACGAAGTGTACCAGAGGCCCAAGGGCCCCAGCAGTGTCAGTTGTCGGTGCTGGGATTTGAACTCATGACCTTCCAACATCGTCGAACATCTTAACCACTGAGCTACCACTGTCCATATAACTTATGCCATATAAACCATATTCCGACTCTGAGCGCTGGTCCATTTTGTTTCCTTCGATTCATTTGAATTGTCTCTATAACTGGTCTGGAGTCCAACTGTCTCCAGCACATTAAATTTTATTGGACATGTTTTAGAATGGCATGCACATGTCTGGGCAAGGGTGTAAAACCAGTTGCCAAGGCTTTGAATGTTCCCAGGAGCGCACTGGGCTCCATCATCGTGCAATGGAAGAAGTTTGGTACCACCAGGACACTTCCTAGACCTCTGGCCATCTGACCAGACTCAGTAATCGGCTTTGAATGGCCATAAACCCAATTGCTACTCAGAGCATCAGAAGTCTTCCAGAGAGATGTGAGAACCTGCTGGAAGCATGTAGCAGGCACTTAAAAGCCTCTGAGAGCATGAGGAAAAATATACTCTAAAAAAAAAAAAAAAGTATCGTTTTAGGTTGAACTCTACATGCACAAAAACTAGGTACAGCTCATCAGCTGGCTAGTACCATCCCCACAGTGAAGCATGGTGATGGCAGCATCACACAACCTCATACTGGGCCGTAGGTTCACCTTTCGGCACAACATCGACTGCAAGCGTGCAGCCAAGACAATGTTGGAATGGATTGGGGAGAAGCCTCCGAATGGCTTTGAGTGGACGAGAGAAAGGCCAGAATTAATCTCCTTAGACCATGTGGAGAATCCAGGTATGCAAAGCTTGTAGGAACCTACCCAAAACGTTCCAAACCATAATTGCTGCCAGTACCGAATAAAGGGTCTGAATACTTATGTAAACTAGAGATTTCAGTTTTTGATTTTTAATAAATTTGCTCAAACAGATTTAATCTTTCGCGTGGTCATTGTGCTATTGTGTATAGACTGATGGCCAAAACAGTCAATTTAATCCATTTTAAATTAAACTATAACGCACTAAATTGTGCAAAAACTGAGGGGATCGGAATGCTTTCCAAAGTTCACATTCTTCCATTATGTATGAACATGAAATACGCTCAACAGCTTTAACCTAATGGTCAGATGTGCCAAATGAGACCCCCTGACTCCTTCCACTGTATGACCTGTGAGAATACTCGTTTCCTCTTGCAGTGCAATCCTCATCGCTTCCTTAACACTAAAACCTTGGAAACCTTTGTCCGCTTTGAATGGTGTGAATTGTAAATGAAAGGTTACCACAGCGTGCTGAGAATACTGTTGATCTCCACCTAACTGGAGGCCTGGGCAGATAATTTTCTCATTTTGCAGTAGATCAAAATCAACAGAAGACAATTAGTTTACTCAGATGAGATTTTTTTTTACTGTTTAAGAAGATGGAGAGAAGATCCTGAAGCATTTGGTCAGTCTTTGCTAAAGACCAAATTGCCAGCTGTATCTTGGCATAATTAGAGATCTTACTTTTCCACATTTAATTAGTTTCTGTTTTAAAATTTGTCTCATATTAAATATTAACAACTGTCAAGTCCAGTAGAGTTACTGGGAGAGACAGGAAGTTGTGTTTCTAATTAAAACCCAATGAAATGAATGCATTGCAGCTTTTCATTTTGCAATAACTAACTCAGCGTGCCCTTACAGAAAGACAATGACAGAAGGCTGGGCGGGAGAGAAATTGTGCGAGCAGATGCATTAATTCAAACTGGCAGGGCATGCCTTGTTAGAAAAGTCTGTGTAGCTTGTCTAGAATGGATAGAAGTGTGCTGAAAAACCATCTGTTTACATGAGTGCCACTCACGCGGTTATAAAAAGGAGTTTGCAAAGGGATCAGCAAGGGGCACAGTTTGACACGGACAAACAATTGTTAGGACTGGAGCACAACAAGCGCACACACACACATCAGAAAGCCTCTGTAGTGAGATACAAGTAGTGGGGAATGCATGGAACTTGTTGCCTCATGTAGGCAGTTATAGTAATGATGGGCATATCAACGAAATATCTTTCTATTGATCTATGTGCCAATTGCTGCGCCAGTGTCTTTGAGCTACACTCAAAATGTGCCAGATTGTCCTCCAATCTGGGAATGGTTTGCTCCGCGTGTCTGTCAGCCTTTTGTTCACATGCACCACACCGACCTGGTGTACATCTCTTTTTTTGAACTGGTCCTGTCTCTGAAGCAACTGTATCCATGTATACCTACAGTAAAAAAGTGTGAATGTGTATCAGACAGTCTCTGTGCCTCTGTGTGTGTCGTTTTCATTTGCTTTGTTTGTCTCCATGTACAAGTACTATCGTTTGCACACACAAACCAAAAATGTACGTATTCCTCTAATCCATACGTATTGTACACAAACTGCAACAGTGCTTTGTGTCACTCAGTACGTTTCCATGGACGACAATAATCTGATATTAACCCGATTAAGACGATACTCTGATTGAGAAACTAGCACGTAAACAGCGATTATTGATGACCTTAATCCGACTGTACTCGAAGTAAACACAAATGGAATTAAGACGTGTGCAGTATTCCTGTTTTAGTCGCATTATCGGTGTGTATTACAGACGGTGTGTATTACAGCCGTGCTCTCTTGTTTGCCATCAAACGGTTGAGCCCTGTCGTGTGTGTACGTGTCCTGTCACAAAATGTGGTGAAATCTCCCACACGACGTTAATAGTGTGATTAAGGTGTGTACATGTCTGTAATACACGTCCATAATGCGACTAAAACAGGAACACTCCACACGTCTTAATTCCATTTGTGTTTACTTCGAGTATGACTTTAATCAGATTAAGGTAATAAAAACTTGCTGTTTACATGCTAGCTTCATAATCAGAGTATCATCTTAATCTGGTTAATATCGGATTATTGTTGTCCATGTAAACGCACTGAGTGAGTCACATGTGGATGATGGCTTCCACTTAAGGCGATGTAGTACTTCATTTCCCTGTACGTCGGTGCCCTTCATTAAGGCACTGTTGATGAGGATCTAATGCCTGCTCTGTTCCCTCCTTGTGTGTGGAAGTGATTGATGGAAAAAAGAGGGACTATGTGGCATGTGTGCACAGAAATAAATGAACATTCCCTTCAGTAAGCCTGAAGAGAATAAAAGTTCACCTTCGAAGATTCTGGAAAGTGCTATGATGTCTTACTGAGTTTGGGGACTCGCTTATTTTTGTCACTAAGTCAAAGCAGAACACCTAGTGGCGTGCGGTTGATATTAGGGAGTCAGAAAAACAGTCGAGAGAACACATTGCGATTCTCCGTATTTGCCAGTGGGTTTAGATTTGGCAGCCCAAGAGGCCTGTCTTCAAACATGCTGTTGTCATACTGCAGTCCTTAAAGCTTTGCTTCCTTACCACAGCTTACTATGTCAGGACATCACATAATGGGACTAAAACCTAATGCTCCTTCATGCAGGGTCTGAAGAGAAAAGCTCCACCTAAAATCCAATACTACAGATCACAGAAAAAAAAGTCTATTGAAGCTTCAAGGAACTGTGACTTTCAGCTTAGAACTGCTTAACTTGTTTAATATAATTCAGTCCTCTACGCATATAGGAGTTGAAGGATATCACTGAGGATTTTGGAACTTTAGAACTTGGGCTATGGCTAAACCCACTTACGCTTAAGCGCATTTTGGCTTTTTACCATTTAGCGGTAAAACGGTGACGCTCCTCTGAAGGAGTGGGTGGGAAAGGATATCTCCGAATGAGTACTGTGATGGTGTGATTGATGTTGCACACCTCTTAAACATGACCATAAGTTACAGTGTACTGCAAGGTAAACTGCATTCAAATGTGTTTACTGCATTTACGTGAAAACTGTGTATTATAAAAGCACAGGTTTATTTCTGCGTGTTTTTTTTTTTTCCCTCTTCCAACCTTATTACACTATTTAAATCAATACTGACCGTACTCTGCTGTAAATGTGTGTAGATCAAGCATTTGATTGTAAGAGGCCTCATTATCGAGGGTATGAGACCCTCCTCTCTTGTGCCTGCCGCCCATTTTATAGACACACACAGATAATGGGCGCTATGAAATTTCTAGCGAGTGGTGACGATTTCCCCCACTCCGGAGTTCCACTTAACCATGACATTTAATTTCACCTGGGGATGCGAGGTAATGGAATTGTTTATTAGATGGCGCTACAAAGATGGATTTCCAAGGGGCCAAGGGTTTAAAGACGCATCCTCCTTCTACGATTCTCCAGGTAGCCTTTAAATTGGATGCTGTTGAATGGCCTTCCTGCTTTTTATTCCCCTTTGGCTTTGCTGGCTGTGGAGCTGCATCCCAAATGCTGCATCAGATCTTGCACTCGTCTAAACTCCCCGGCTTCGCACCCCCCCACCCCCCCCACCTTCAGCCCACGGTACTGGCCCTCAAGGTCATGCACACAAGTGAAAAGAATACAGACAAAGATGAAAAGAATTGAGGGGCAAAATTTTGCAGAGCAGAATACATAAGAGTGTCTGGATAATCAAAGTAACCTGATTACCATTCTGTGGTAGGAGATGAGAGGCAGACGTGGTTTTGGCAAATCACCATGAAGCCAGTGAATCCCCAGGTCTGCATTTTTACCTAATCACTACACTATATGTTTGGCCATGATTGTGGATGCCTGACCATCATACCCATATATGGGCTTTTTTTTTCAAACTGTTTCCACAAAGTTTCACACAATTGTCTCGGTTGTAATGCTGCAGAATTGCCGTTTCCTTTCACTAGAAGTAAGGGTCCCTGAGTTATTATTTAAGGAGGTTATTAAAACAGCAAAGGTGGGGAGGAGGATTCATTCTGGAATGGGATGCTCAAGAAGCACATACGTGTGATGGTCATGTGTCCAAAAACTTTTGGCCGTGCAGTGTGTTTTAATAAAATTCCTGACAAAATGAAACATTAACAAGAAGGCCATGTAGGAAAGATATCTGCCTCCTGCTCTAGTCTTTATTATTCTAGGTACTGATAAAGAACCTGCACTTTTTGATCAAAGTAGGTGTGATGGATCATAATAGATTGGGGTACTGTAGGCCTCTTCTATCTCTTCTCTCGCTGTCTCCTGCTCCCCCCTCTGACATCAAAAGGATCTCACGTATGTATGCGTGGGAACCCCTGGGTGTTCAGTAACTGTGGTGTTGACTGATACAGATGCGCGTTAGTGTTTCAGAGAAGACTCTGCTTACTGATAATGTCCTCGTGGGCTGCCTCAGAATTTCTGCCATGCGCTTGTATTGCTAAAGCGCTTTCTGAGTTTTGAATCTATAATCTTTACTTTCATTTACGTGCTGCTATCTTGTGGTCTTTATCATGGTATACCTGCCTTTGCAACGATGTCATCTTGATCTTTTTGTGTAGCCGAGGCCCGCAGTGGCCATTACGCATGCTCCACGCATCACGACGCATCTTTATGCTGCTCTGGCCGTGAACGCACCTTTAATGCTGCCGCTACATAATGGATCTTATCATGCTAATTAGATGAGTTAAGACTGAAGAACACTTCAGTGGCTGCGCCACGTTGTCACAATATCCTCCCATCAAGCAATGTGCACCTAATGGTGGAGAAAGGCACGCTCCATTATCAGCACCATCTACTCACACTCTTCTACATCACTCTGTTTTTGTTCCCCCTCCCTTTAGTCTTTTGTCTCATGGCACTGCGTTCTTGTCTAGTGGCGGTGCTAATTGTGTACAGATGTGTTATTCAGGTCGGACAACTAGGACATGATCCCTCATCCTCGCAACACTGCTCTCGTAAAAAGAACAGAGGGCTGGAGACAGGGAATAGTGGGAGGCCTAGTTTTCTCTTCCAACACAGAAAATTATGATCAGCCTAGATTGTGTATTTGGAGCTTAGACTTTTGATTCATCGTCTAATCCTCGCGGTTATACATGGTCTTTGTAGAAAGAAAGCCAATGTTCTGTGTGACGCACAGCTAACTGGAATTGGGTTATTAACCGATTATATCTGACACATTTTTATCATTTTGAAGTCAGTTTCATTGTTTCCCGAATGAATCCTCAACTTGCACACAGTGGGGGGGTGGGGGGGTGGGGTGGGGGGTATTTATAAATCATTCAGCATTAGAGAAAGCTTGTAATGTGAGTTGAAAATTAAAATGTTTCGAATGTTCATTTTAAGGAGCAGAACTTTTCGATACGAGCGTGAGACACCTGAAATGTTTAAACAAGCTAACTAATGGTCATTTATTTATTTATTTATTTATTTATCTATTTATTTTTCGACTGGTCATATTCCGTTTTTGTTCTCTCCTAGAAGTTACATGTTTTTCTTGTTCACACTGTTGGAACTTCTGCAACAACAACCAATTGTAAATATTAATAATAAATATTATAAGAAGAAGATATAATCTCGAACACTACACTCTCAAACAGAAGCGACTTTAAAGTATGTTATTGATGCAGCTCTGTCAGTAGATTCAGGTTCAAATCTCAGTGGTGCCGTAGCCATCTAGATGAACACAATGGCAGCTTAAAACAGATCTGGGTACACACACACACACACACACACACACAAAACTATTACATTAAAAAAAAAAAACCTATTATGTAAATATTATAACAGTTTTCCTATTACAAGAATATAGCCGAAATTACAATTCGACATTCTATAATAACATTTTGTCTATCAAGATCACGTATTATAACGTATCATGCATTTGAATATTGTCTTTACGGTATTATTATTTTTGTTTATTAACCAAAACCATTTCACAATTATTGGCACCTCTATATTTAGTAATTTGTGAAACCTCCCTTAACATCATAACATCACTGAGTGTGTTTTTTATTTTTTATTATGCGTAACGAGACTGGCGAATACAGAGCAAGGAATCTGGGACAGAATTTCTCTAGATCCTCTAGACCCTTTCATGTGGATTTGGGGTTTCGGTCAGGGGGCTGGGGTAGCCATGTAGCCAAGTCAAAAAGCCTGATTCTGTGGTTATTGGACCATTCGTGTGTGGATTTGGACATGTGTACCACTGGAATATCCAGCCATAACTCAGTTGTAGCTTCTTGGCACAGGCAGGCAGATTTTCTGTAACAAAACAAAAAAAGATTCATTACAGCTCTGGTTGTTTTAAACAACAACAGTGGATATGCTTATGTTCAGGCATGTAGCTGTTTTCTATAGCCATTGCATGGTATGAAGAAAAACACGTTTTTGTCTCATTTAATTAGTGAATTCACTAACCTTCCCCATGTCCGCACATGTGGGTGTGGGTGTGAGAGAGATTCCAGTGTATTGTGCAGGTTTCACGTGTGATGAGGTTCATCCCTTCACATTCTCTTTATTAATCAGCCTGTCAGACACTAACGTCTGGATCAATATATCCCCCCCCCCAAGTGGGCAGGGTTTAAAACACTTCCCACACATTCTCGACACTCTGTCACCACGCGCCGGAACGTTCCGCAAGACCACAGCTGCCTCGGGGAGCCGTCACATCACTGACTGATGGGTAATGAAGTCTCTATGAATTCCCAGTGTACAGAGCTGCCATATTGAAGGATCAGTCTACAGCCACTCGAGCGCTTTATTTTCCTCTCCGGAAAGGTCTGAAGGTTCCACTCATATCCGTAGTCCAGTGGAAGGGACATGGAGCTGTGATTGAGCATCCGGCATTACTTCTCTCACCTTTGCGTGTGTCCAACATTACCCTGTCCGTGCTGCTCAGATCCACCTCACCAAGGCGCTAAGAGAGCACCTGAACTGCTAGCCATGTCCAATTCCTACATTTCCTCCATCCGCTCAAAATGCAGACACATGCAGGTGTTAATAACACCGCCATTTATTTTCCCCATGGAAACAGAGTAGAGGCAAAGGGAAGAGCAACAGGGGAAAATTAGAGCGAGACATTGAAACAGAAATGTAGAAGCAGGTGGCTGAGGAGTGCAGCAAAGGTGTTTGTCCAACACAGCAGGGATTAGTGTAGTGTGAGATGTGTTGCAGAGACAGGCAGGCTGAACAATTAGGACTCACTCGCAGCAGTACAAATAGATCCTATTAAACTATTTGACTCCCAGAATGAGCAGTGGCCAGCAGTCTAACCATATTTGTTAGATAGCTACCTCCATTGGATAGGTAAATGCTCTCAAACAGATTTCTAAACAAAATACAAAACCGCAATCAAAATTCAAGGCACAACAATAAGGTTTTACAAAAGCTCAGATAGCTGCTTTGTCAACAACAACTTATTAAACTAGGTGCACTATATGGCCAAAGGTCTGTGGACACCTGATCATGACACTTGTATGTGCTTGTTGAAGAACTCATTACAGATTTATTCCTCCTTTACTGTTATAATATCCTCCACACTTATGCGAAGGCTTTCCACTAGATTTTGCAGCGTGGTTGTGGGGATTTGAGCTCTAATGAGCATTAATGAGGTCAGGTACTATCGGCATCATTTGGTGGTCCGGTTCATCCAGGACATTCGAGTTCTTCCACTCCACCTTTGGCAAATCATGTCTTCATGGAGCTCGCGTTGTGTACAGGGGCATCTTCATGCTGGAGCAGGTTTGGGCCTTTTAGTTCCAGTGATGGGAAATTGTAACGCTACAGCATACAAAGACTTTCTATACAATTGTGTGCTTCCAACTTTGTGGCAAACCTTTGGCTTACAATCACCTTAAAGACAATGCTGTCTCACAAGGATATTTTACGCTTAGTCTATATACTGCAGCTTGCCGAGAGTGATGCACAAGCTTTATTGCTTTATTGAAACACAGCGTTCAATGTGTAAGCTATATTGTGCAGTCTCGATTGTCCAGAGTCACAGCTGCTCATAGTGCTCAAAAAGATTACCTACCTGCCACCGAGCATTGGCATAAAAGTCTTTTTTTGTTCTGCCGTACTTTAGTTCACCATGCACAGGGCACCCGTTTATTGTTTACTGATCCGACAGTCAGTACAAAACATTTATCTTCTCATTCAAAATCAGCTTTACTCAACTAGATATGTTCCCTGCACTTATTATTTACACCCTATGAAGAGATTACATTGTACTGTGCCTTCGAAGGTATTTTTATTTCATCTAAAAGCCTTTGCTATATCAGGTTACATGACTAAATGACGAAGCGGGATCAGCTCAACGTCACTTTAACAATTATGCTAAGTAATGTTTTCTCTCATCCACGCTGACGTTAGAAAAGATCATTTCCCTTATTTCCATAAAATAATGCTTTAGCTTAGCCACTGTGGTGACAGAAGGAGCTGTTTCAATGCTGCTCAAGGGACAAAAGCGTCTGACGTGCGAACGCACGTCGGCAATTATTTATCACAGTATTTGTATGCATAACAGCTTCATCGCAGCCTTTCGCGAACGCCTGCTGATCTCCATATGACTGAGAGTCTTATAGAAAACTCAAACTCATGACCTACTACATGACCTCCCTGCAGCAGCCAACGCTTGGACTGTGAAAACTCATTCTCCTTCACCACCTTAAGCTTGTTTTACTGAGGAAAGAACATGAAGCTCTGCAGCTAAATATGGATTCTATATGTGACAAGAGTCACTTGCACGTTCTTGACATATGGCGTTCATGCATTGCCGACGTTTAAATGTATGTGCAGGTTTTTCAGAGGCTAGTACCAGAGGCTCTCTGACATCGAATTAAGATGCATCTGTCTCATTTATTGCTGGGTGTGGTTACCCAACTGAATTACCTCTAAAGCCTTAATCCACTTTGGCTCTTTTGTATAGAGCACTGTGCACACACAGGCACACAAGCAACTCGAGTTGCTGCCCTCGCAAATGCACTTCATCCAGACAGACGGACAGACAGTCGTGTGTTTTTCTGTTACAGATGCACCCTCCGCTCATTTACTCCATAATAAGGACACCTTTACACAAACCACGCTCTTAAACAAGCGGCACACGTATTGCCTCACACACAGCGAACATACTTTTTCCATGTATTATGTCAGCAGAGATAATAAGCAAAAGCCATTAGCTGTTGTGTAAGCAGGAGCTAAAAGCCTGCATGGGTTTGTATCATTAGCAGAGAATCTACGAGTGTGTTACGAAAATGAAGCCTCCATTCAGCGCTCTTCATAAAGCTTTCTCTCGTATGCAGTGTGAGAGCGCTGGCCTTTTCTTGCTTTTATTTATTTATTTATTTATTTTTTTTTTTTAAATATTAATCTAATACTTCGGGTCTTATTAGTCTCATCTTATTATGCCCTTCCTTGCCTAAAGTGCCCTTGGTAAATGAATAAACGTTTATTTATAGTGACAGATGCTATTAAACAATGCTGGAATAGACTTGTGTAATATTGGCAAGCTTAATAACCCTGCTCTAGATTCATGGTGCTACCGAAGCCGCATTTACACATTGCATTAACTTGGAATCTTGATTATTATCTTGATTATCAGGTGGTAGAGCGGGTTGTCCACTAATCGTAGGGTTGGCGGTTCGATTCCCGGCCCACATGACTCCACATACCGAAGTGTCCTTGGGCAAGACACTGAACCCCACGTTGCTCCCGATGGCAAGTTAGCGCTTTGCATGGCAGCTCTGCTACCATTGGTGTGTGTGTGTGTGTGTGTGTGTGTGAGAGAGAGAGAGAGAGAGAGAATGGGTGAATGAGGCACAGTGTACAGCGCTTTGTAGAACCGCTAAGGGTAAAAAAAAAAAAAAAAAAAAAAAAAAAGGTCTATGTAAGTGCAGAGCATTTACCATTATTGGAAAGTCTCCTGCGTTCTGTAATCTGTGTGTATCTTATATCTGCTTTGCAATATACAAATAAGCTAGCTAGCTAGATAGGTAGCATTTGGAAAGCCAGCCAGCTGTCACCATAGCAGGAGACATCTCACCTGAGTTGAGGTTATTATACAGCTGGTACACACTTTTCCTCTGCAGAGGACAGGGTCGTCTTTTATAGCTGTCTGTTAGGAGGACAACATGATAAGCTGGGTTTGCAGCAAAAGGAATCGTAATAGGAGCTGCCATTCGCACAAACCACCCCCCCACCCCCCACGCAAACAAACACACACAGTTTTTTGTTTTAAATAATTGATTTTTTTTTTTTTAAAAATAAGTCGTTGACGCTGTATCTTGTGGGCAGGTCTTTAACGTCAGCCTGATGCACAGACACTGTACACATGGTGTTTATATCGGCCTGACATCCGATCAGCAGTTCCCTGTTGAGATCCACTCACACTTCCATCACAGTGTGCTTGTTTCAGCCCGTTCGTATTCCCAGCACATATTAAAATATCGAAACACGGGCAGAAGCCTTTAGTGTCGCTGCAGTCACTCCGGAGGATGCCTTTAGCTTCAGTTTCTACACACAGTCAGTAATGCAATTATCATCAGTTTAAACACATGCGCTTCAGCTCCGTGAGGCAAAAGGGGAACAGTTTAATCGGCTTTATTGCGCTTAAACGCAGTACACAAAGAGAAAAACAATTTTTTTACTGCTCTGAACTTTAATCTTCCTGCTTAAGATACACTTGTTTAATGTTTGTTTCCTTGCTGCCTGGTGTGGTTGTGTAATAACCTGCTGCTGCCCGATGTAGTTGTGTAGTAGCCTGCTGCTGCCTGGTGTGGTTGTGTAATAACCTGCTGATGCCTGGTGTGGTTGTGTAGTAGCCTGCTGCTGCCTGGTGTGGTTGTGTAGTAGCCTGCTGATGCCTGGTGTGGTTGTGTAGTAGCCTGCTGCTGGATGGTGTAGTTGTGTAATAGCCTGCTGCTGGATGGTGTAGTTGTGTAATAGCCTGCTGCTGGATGGTGTGGTTGTATAGTAGCCTGCTGCTGGATGGTGTAGTTGTGTAGTAGCCTGCTGCTGGATGGTGTAGTTGTGTAATAGCCTGCTGCTGGATGGTGTGGTTGTGTAGTAGCCTGCTGCTGGATGGTGTAGTTGTGTAATAGCCTGCTGCTGGATGGTGTGGTTGTATAGTAGCCTGCTGCTGGATGGTGTAGTTGTGTAGTAGCCTGCTGCTGGATGGTGTAGTTGTGTAATAGCCTGCTGCTGGATGGTGTGGTTGTGTAGTAGCCTGCTGCTGGATGGTGTGGTTGTGTAGTAGCCTGCTGCTGGATGGTGTAGTTGTGTAGTAGCCTGCTGCTGGATGGTGTAGTTGTGTAATAGCCTGCTGCTGGATGGTGTAGTTGTGTAATAGCCTGCTGCTGGATGGTGTGGTTGTATAGTAGCCTGCTGCTGGATGGTGTGGTTGTGTAGTAGCCTGCTGCTGGATGGTGTAGTTGTGTAATAGCCTGCTGATGCCTGGTGTGGTTGTGTAGTAGCCTGCTGCTGGATGGTGTAGTTGTGTAGTAGCCTGCTGCTGGATGGTGTAGTTGTGTAATAGCCTGCTGCTGGATGGTGTAGTTGTGTAATAGCCTGCTGCTGCCTGGTGTGGTTGTGTAGTAGCCTGCTGCTGGCTGGTGTAGTTGTGTAGTAGCCTGCTGCTGCCTGGTGTAGTTGTGTAGTAGCCTGCTGCTGGATGGTGTAGTTGTGTAGTAGCCTGCTGCTGGATGGTGTAGTTGTGTAATAGCCTGCTGCTGGATGGTGTAGTTGTGTAATAGCCTGCTGCTGCCTGGTGTGGTTGTGTAGTAGCCTGCTGCTGGCTGGTGTAGTTGTGTAGTAGCCTGCTGCTGCCTGGTGTAGTTGTGTAGTAGCCTGCTGCTGGATGGTGTAGTTGTGTAATAGCCTGCTGCTGGATGGTGTAGTTGTGTAATAGCCTGCTGCTGCCTGGTGTGGTTGTGTAGTAGCCTGCTGCTGGCTGGTGTAGTTGTGTAGTAGCCTGCTGCTGCCTGGTGTAGTTGTGTAGTAGCCTGCTGCTGGATGGTGTAGTTGTGTAATAGCCTGCTGCTGGATGGTGTAGTTGTGTAATAGCCTGCTGCTGCCTGGTGTGGTTGTGTAGTAGCCTGCTGCTGGCTGGTGTAGTTGTGTAGTAGCCTGCTGCTGCCTGGTGTAGTTGTGTAGTAGCCTGCTGCTGCCTGGTGTAGTTGTGTAGTAGCCTGCTGCTGCCTGGTGTAGTTGTGTAGTAGGCTTCTTCTTCAACACAAAAGACAAAGGAGACGCTGGAGACACGCAGGCAACAATTTTATATTTGATGCAGTTGCTGCATATTTTATTTGTTGGACAGGCAAAACAAACAAAGGGTTGAGTTTATATGTTAAATGTACTGCAATAAACTTTTTTCTGTTCCCCTTTCTTGGGGATTGCAGACAGTTCTATATTTTAATTTAGTTTTTTTAATATGAAGGTAACCTGAGCCAAATCCGAAACACGCAGTCTATTAAAAACAAACAAACAAATGAAACAAAACAAAAAAATCCTGTTAGTGATGATACAAAAAAGTCTACAAATATCCATCCATCCATATGAACTATTTATCCATCCACATCAGACCCATCCATTCATCCATTCACACCAAACCCATGCATCCATCCAAATCAGACCCATCCATCCATTCATCCATCCAAATCAGACCCATCGATCCAAATAAGACCCATCCATCCATCTAACTCAGACCCACCCATCCATCCATCCATCCACATCAGACCCATCCATCCATCCATCCACATCAGACCCATCCATTCATCCATCCAAATCAGATCCATCCATCCAAATCAGACCCATCCATCCACTTCGGATATATCCATCCATCCACATCGGACCTATGCATCCATACAAACCAGACCAATCCATCCATCTACCCACCCACATCAGACATAGTCATCCATCCAAATCAGACCCATCGATCCAAATCAGACCCATCTATCCATTCATCCATCCAAATAAGACCCATCCATCCAAATAAGACCCATCCATCCATCCATCTAACTCAGACCCACCCATCCATCCATCCATCCATCCACATCAGACCCATCCATTCATCCATCCAAATCAGAGCCATCCATCCTTCCATCCAAATCAGACCCATCCATCCACTTCGGATATATCCATCCATCCACATCGGACCTATGCATCCATACAAACCAGACCCATCCA
This sequence comes from Ictalurus furcatus, assembly GCF_023375685.1. Classification (NCBI taxonomy): domain Eukaryota; kingdom Metazoa; phylum Chordata; class Actinopteri; order Siluriformes; family Ictaluridae; genus Ictalurus; species Ictalurus furcatus. The sequence goes on along the minus strand of NC_071264.1, from coordinate 8,463,101 downwards.
TCCATCTACCCACCCACATCAGACATAGTCATCCATTCACATCAGACCCATCTATCTATCTATCCATCCATCCATCCACACCAGACCCATGCATCCATCCAAATCAGACCCATCCATCCATCCAAATCAGACCATCCACCCACATCATACTCATCTGTCCAAATTAGACCATCCATCCACATCAGACCCATCCATCCATCCATCTACCCACCCACATCAGACATATCCATCCATCCATCCATCCATCCATCTACCCACCCACATCAGACATATCCATCCATCCATCCATCCATCTACCCACCCATATCAGACATATTTATCCATCCATATCAGAGCTATTTATCTATCCACATCAGACCCACACATCCACCCATTCCGCCAACCATCCATCCATCCTGCTATTTGCTGAACAGTGACTTTACAGCGCTAAAAAGCATGAACATGTCCAGCCTGGACACATCCACATTTGTGCCTTTTGATATTTGAATAAGATTGACAATTAAATTAATGTCTTAAACGAAGCCCACTTTGTGCTCTTAAATGGCGAACTGAGAGGCCTTGTGAAATAGGATAATTTTTCTCTTCATACATTTATCTATGTATCTGCCTAAATTAGGCCTGACTGATGCTTCAGAAATGAACCATTTAGATTGCCTTTTTTTGTGTAATGTCTTTCTTCTTATACCACAAAGTATTCACTATTTGATTTCTGTGGCTCCTACACCAGAAGTGTAATGTGGCACGTCGTTTAAAATACATTTGCAGCCACAATATTATTTGCTAAAAATGATTCCTTCCACACTTGGGCTTTCTCCTTTTTTGCATAGAGGAATTGATAATAGGCATGTATTCCCTCTCATCCACTTACGGATCGTAATGATGGAAAGATGGGGGGGAAAAAGACAAAGAAAAAAAAGGCAGGGAGAGTGATAAGCTTGCTGTTCTTTTCCCTGCTCACCCTCTACCAAATATGAGTTTTGTGTGTGATTGCATTTGAGAGCATGAATTGTGAGTTAAAAGCTTACATGTCTGGCAGCTGGCGTTGAGATTTAGTGTTGCTGTATTTCATGTGAAAGCAACAGCTCATACGATAGCTACCGCAGGTCTCGCATACTTCTACAATACCACACACTAGCAGTAGGAAAGATTTCTATTCAGAGGCAGTACAGTTGTAAATGTTTATATTTGGGCTAAAAATTAAAGTAAAAAACGATTCATTGAAGCAAAATATGTAGTGTGTATATACAAGGAGCATGTGCTTGAACAGGAGTCTGTATTAAAATATATGGGGGGGAATAAAAGAGAAAGTAATAACCTAAAATATCTTTACAAAAGTACTGAGCAAATCAGTTGTCTCAGTCAAATAAAGTTGAGCAAAACAATGCTGACCTGATGAAGCAGGGTCAACATCTTTTTGTCATGTTCCTCAAACCATTCTTGAACAATTTTTGTAGTGTGGCAGGGCGCATTGATCTGATAAGTTGAAGGGGTGTATTTGGTCTGCAGCAGTGTTTAGGTCGGGGGTACGTGTTAAAGTAGCATCCACATGAAGGCCAGGACTCAGGGTTTCCCAGCAGAACATCGTCCAGAGAATTAGACTGCCTCAGCCGGCTTGCCTTCTTACTATAGTGCATCCTGGTGCCGTCTCTTCCCCGGGTAACGACACACACGCACGCACACCCGGCCGTCCACATGATGTAAAAGAAAGCGTGAGTCATCAGACCAGACCACCTTCTTTCATTGCTCCATGGTCCAGTTCTGATGCTCATGTGCCCATTGTAGGTGTTTTCAGTGGTGTACAGGGGTCAGCATGGGCACTCTGACCGGTCTGCAGCTACACAGCCCCATACACAGTGTGCTGTGATGCACTGTGTGTTCTGACTCCTTTCTGTCATAACCAGTATGAACTTTTTCACCAGTGTGTGCCTTCGCTCCCCACTTGCATCAGTGAGACTTGGGCGCCCATGACCCTGTCACCGGTTCACTGGTTGTCCTTTCTTGGACCACTTTTGGTAGGTACTAACCACTGCATACCAGGAACACCCCCACAAGACCTGCTGTTTTGGAGATGCTCTGATCCAGTCATCTAGCCATAACAATTTGGCCTTTGCCAAAATCACTCAGATCTTTACACTTGCTCATTTTTCCTGCTTCCAACACATCAACTTTGAGAACTGACTGTTCACTTGCTGCCTAATATATCCCACCCCTTGACAGGCATATGACGAGATAATCAATGTTATTCACTTCACCTGTCAGCGGTTTTAATGTTATGGCTGATTGGTGTATATAAAATCCCTTTTTTCTTTTTTTTTTTTTTAACCAAAATGCTTATATATATATTTTCATTTTTAATGTTGTTCTCCTGCATTTGCAGGCTATAAGATATGGCTTTCTGTAGCATATGTCATCCGAGTGTTTTATTTCCTCGTCGATGTTTAAGTCGTGCTAATGTTGTGGTGTGATTAAATGTCTCTTGATCATGCTGTTGAAAGACTAGAGGCAGTCCTGCTGCCGGCCTGTTATGTAGCCCATCAGTCATTCTCTTTCAATCAATGTTTATTTCATCTTCCATTCCCTTTAGTAGTGCTCTGACAGCCTGGCCATCTACAAATGTATCATCTAGGGAGAGCGAGACCGAAAACTATATAAAGTGGAGCTTTTTCAAAATCAAGAGTGTGCCACTTTCTGCTCTTCTGGGTAATTAATTGACCGTTTGTTGTGTAATTACAGTGGCAGGGTTTCTTACTGGACCATGCATGGTAGATGTTCGGGTTCAAGTCTGGGAGCTGTTTTGTTCCCTTGCGGCTGAGAGGTGATGGTAATGAAAGAGCGTTTAGAGGAAGTTTTATCGATAAATCACTTTGCCCATGCTTATTACCCCTTACACGCCCATAACCTTGTGAGAACCTGTGTGAAATTTTCATCCAGTGGCCTCATGCAGAAGATTTACTTACATACTTTTCTGTTTGTACGTTTATATCTACGTACCTTCCTGATTGAAGTTGTAATTAATGATGGGTATTTAAAAGTCATTTTGTACCCCTATACACCAAAAAGTGAGTAACTGATACTTAAAAACTGATTGTTTTTGCTTTACCAGCACAACGTAGCAAAAGCTTGGCAGCTGATACATTATAATACATTCAAATATTAATGTGTCTATCATTTGAAAACAGACAGAACAACATTAGCAATAGTGCTCCACTAAATTCCCTCAGAGCTCATCCGCAGTCCCTGCGTGCTCTCAGTAAAACACACTGGAAGTAGCTGAAGCAAATACACAAGATCAGGACATAGTCCTGGTTTAGGGAGGCTGTAAACAGATCTTCTTCCTTTCTTTTACAATACCTTATAAGATTCTCGGGTGTGTGTGTGTGTGTGTGTGTGTGTGTGTGTGTGTGTGTGTGTCTCCTGTGCTACTGATACAGTAGGCTGATTGCAGTAGGGCCGTGTTCTCTACATTAGCTGCTTTGTGCTACTCCTCTGTTGTGATGCAGAGCTATGATATCAGCCCCACCTATACGCACGTGACTGATTAACCAATTCATCCTGACTTTCTCTGGGGCCAATCAATGCAGCTGAGAGAGGGAGAGAGAGAGAAATTCAGAGCCTTATTAATCCCCATGGGGCAGTTAGTTCAGACTGTCATGGTGCGCTCTATATATATATATATATATATATATATATATATATATATATATATATAATAACAATTAATTCGCATACATACAAATACTCAAAATACACAATATATAGAGAAGGAAAAAATAAATAAGAATTAATAGTATTAATTACATCAACGAATTGCCGGCACAAAAGTAAATTTGTAACGGTTTGTGGATCACCTGATTGTCCTTAAACGCCGCCCAAGTGGCATCCACTCCAAACAAACGTGCAAAAGGTGTGTGCCGTCTCCCATTATTTTATGCGCCGTCCTCAACACTTGCTGTTCAAAATAAGATGCAAGACTACGTAAAGGAACACCCATGATTTTTGAGCCCGTGTTCACAATACCTCGCAGACAATTTTTTGTTCTTCATAGACGATGAAGAAAACCAACATATGATCGAGAAAGACAGAATACTTTCGAGGAATGGATTATAAAAAGACATATAAAGACTCTGTACATTAAAGGAGTTAAGCTTCCTCAACACAAACACATCTTTGGTGTGATTTTTTTTTTTTTTTAAATAATGGTATCAGTATTTATTTATTTTTTAATCAAACTTCAACGTGTTATCAAAAATGATCCCAAAACACTTGTATTCCTCTACTACATTCACCTGTGTACCGTTAATAGTCACAGGTTGAAGTGAAAATGTTTTCTTACTAAAATTGCTAACCATCTTTTTACTCTTTGAGACTTTCAAGTCTAGTTTCATTCTGTTAGGCCAAGAGATAAAATCAGACCATATTCCTGGTCTGAATGTGAACGCAAGGAAAGAACAGCAGTATCATCTGCTTATTTTAACAGATAACTGTTATCTTGTAAACTCTGATGATCATTAGTGTATAATATTAAAAAAAAAAAGATTGGAGAAAGTACACAGCCTTGTGGTGAACCTACAGAAGTGTTTAACGTGCCCGATAAAACCCCATTAACCCTAAACCTTTGTTGCCTATCTGTTAAAAAGTTCATAATCCATGACACTAAACCACGATTAAAATTAAACTCACCAATAAGATTCCCTAAAACAACTGGCTGCAGAGTGTTAAACGCTGACTGGAAGTCCACAAGCAAAATCCATGCAAACTCCCCACTATATTCCAGATGTTGATAGAGTATTTAACAAAAACAGTTTTGCATCATCCACGCCTCTTCCAGCGCGATATGCAAACTGCAGCGGATCTAAAGCCGGACCAGTACCTGTCATCGTATGCTTTTTTTTTTTTAAATCTCTTTTTCAAAAGCCTTCATGACCGAAGAGGTCAAGGCAATAGGATGATAGTCAATAAAATAATCTGGCTTAGCTTGGAACAATAGTTGAGCTTTTCCACAGATCAGGTACCAACCCTAGATCTCAGGAAGACTGAAAAAGTACATGGAGAACTCCACTAAGCTGTTCAGTACCGTCCGGACCTGGGGCCTTATTAAGCGCTGTGGCCTACAACTGCCTCGATATATTAAAAGCATTCGATTTAAAATTATTCTAAGAACTCAGTGCGTCTTTAAAATCTACCATCTCATCGACTGTAGCAAGTGTATCGAAATGGGCGAGAAATGAATTAAACTCATTCGATCAAATAAAATCTGTGTCATGGTTTTCCATTAATGTATACCGATTCAATACCAGTGTATTCACTGCAGCTATACTCTTAATTCCCATCCAGGCAGCTCGAAGATTACCACCTTGCATAAACACCCCCTCAATCTTATTTTTATAATTACTTTTAGCAATTTTTATTGCTTTTTCAACTTCCCTGTTTATCTGGGGTTTTTTTTTTTTCCTCCTCATTAGTCCCCGAGAGAAATACTCTTCTTCTTCATATTCAGTATACTCTTTAACTCCTTCGTGACCCAAGGTTTATTAGTAGGATACAAAGAAATCTTTTTTTTTGTAAGAATAACAGTATCAACACAGAAAGTGATATCATTCGAAACAGTAAGCACCTGTTCATTCAAAGCAGAAACATGTATTCAAAAACATATTCCAATCTGTGCAGTCAAGACAACCCTTTAAAACATCAATAGTAGAGCAGGTCCATATTGTACTTCTCTCTTCTCTTGCTTTATAATGGGAGTGTATACAGAAGACAGCTATATTACGATCAGCTGAACCATGAGGAGGTAAAGACAGAGACCTGTAAGCTCCAGGAATCGGGCCATAACGTCTATCTAAGATTTTATCAGCACGAGTAGCGCATGTAACATATTGGTAGTAACCCTTTAAATATTTATCCATAATACAATGGTTAAAATCAATTTAGGCGCATCTGGAGATAAACTGTCCAGTTGATCAGGGTATTTTTTAGTAATGCCACGTCAACTTTAGCATGTGGAGATGTATATATCCATACATCCATCCATCCTCTATACCGCTTATCCTTTTCAGAGTCACGGGGAACCTGGAGCCTATCCCAGGGAGCATCGGGCACAAGGCGGGGTACACCCTGGACAGGGTGCCAATCCATCGCAGGGCACAATCACACACCCATTCATACACTACGGACACTTTGGACATGCCAATCAGCCTACCGTGCATGTCTTTGGACTGGGGGAGGAAACCGGAGTACCCAGAGGAAACCCCCGAAGCATGGGGAGAACATGCAAACTCCACACACACAGGGCCATGGCGAGAATCGAACCCCCGACCCTGGAGGTGTGAGGCGAACGTGCTAACCACTAAGCCACCGTGCTTGTGTATATATACATACTACAATAAAAAACAGTTATGATGAAGTTAAAAAGGACGTACAGAAACTGCAATGAGTTCAATGTCTGACTTATAAACCTCTAATCGCACTATTGCTGTTACATCAGCTTTCCTTGATCTAAACACACACACACCACCACCACGTTCTTTCCTTCTTGTGTGTTTATCTCTGTCCAGCTGGATAGGTACTCCAAAGCCCTAACTATCATCAGTTGAGTCATCCAGCCAAATTTCGGTGAACACCATCATGTGCATATTTCTGTATCCGTGCATGAAACTCACATTGGCCTGCAGTTCGTCCAGTTTATGGCGAAGCCTAAGAGTATTCCAGGCAGCGGGGTGGATCTTTGAACCCTCTTCAATCTGTGTTGAAGTCTACCCCGGTTCCCACGTTTCCTCGTTATCCTCCTTTTCAGACCCCGGGTATTCTCACGAGGCCGGGTTAGTTCTTCAGGAATATTCCAAACAGGATCGACAGGACCAGCGTTCAAACGCAACCCCAACAGGAACTCCCTGGACATCACAGGCACGCTCTCCGGCAAAACTCCTCCCTACGCCAAAACCGAGGCCGCTCTTCCTCCATTGAACAAACCTTGCACAAACTTATCATCTTCACTTAAAAAAGACGTCTCGCTCACGGGAGTCGAGGAAAAAAAAAAAAGATGAAAACACCTTAAAAGGCACGTTGGCGCAAAGATATTAAAGCGCACACACCGCACACCGCACAACCAGTGCCCGGAAGTTCTCCCAGCAATCCGAAGAGAGAGAGTGATTTGCTAGAGGTTGAGTTTTAATTAGCTGATAGGCATCGCAGTGTGTGTCAGTGGATGTTTTACTAATTACCACCCACATTGTGTGCTTAATTACTTCCCTTCTCTGAGCGATATGTGTCTCACTTCTCTTTAATATTTGTTTGGCTTTAGTTTGTGGTCGGAATGCATGATGGCTCAGGATTTGTTTTTTTTTTTCTTTCTGAGGAGCTCTCTGATTGCTTGATACCAATTTTAATGAAATAACAAAGGTATTGGGCTTGTCATTTGCTTAAATTAAAATAGTCATGTTTGCAGACTCCTGATTTATGTTTGCTAAAACTCATTAGCTGTGCTTTCCACAGGTTTAATCATTAGATACACACTATATGGCCAAAACTATGTGGACACCTCTCCTAATTTGAGTTTCAGATGAATTGGAATCGATTGAGAGCTAGGACTTCTCATCCATCACCAGTGGCTTACATCACTAATGCTCTGTTGACTGAATGGGCACAGATTCCTACAGACTCGCTCCAAAACTCCAAATGAATGCCCTTGAGTTTCCAATGGGATGTCCAACAAGCTGTCATAGCTACTTCTTCAGCTGAAAATCACTCCCTGCTGCTGAGGACGGCTTGCATGGATACCCTTAAGATCACCGTGAGATTGCTGTTGATGGTACCACACGGTTACCCTAAAGATGGCTGTGGATGTTTTTTTCTTGGACAGCCTAAAGGCTGCACTTGCTGAAAACAATGTAAACTCAAGTCTTGATCATTGAACAGTCGATAACTTCACTTTGATACAGTAGACATAAAGTTATAATCCAACTGAAGTCAGAAATGACTCCAACGCTCATACTGACATTCCTTTCAACACACCTAGCACCGCTTGACTTGATACTACGCGGTCATAGAAGAGAAATGATTTATAATCGCTGTATCCAGTGTCACTCAGAAGAGGTTCCTGTTTGAGTGTCATGTAAGGGAGTTTTTCCTCATCACCATCACCTCCGGTTTGCTAATAAGAGGTAAAATTATCAATTGAAACCTTATACCTGGAGTTCTGTAAAGCTGCTTCATGACAGTGTCTATAGTTAAACGCGCTATACGAATCAAATGAAATTGGTATAAAGTGTGACGGCGAGGTGTCCACATACTTTTGCCCGTATCGTGTAATTCGATGGTTTTGGGTTTCGCTGATTTGATGACGTGTCCCTGAATCCGTCCATCCATCAGCAGTTGTTCGCTTTAGACCCGTATACACACTCCTTATGCTCCAGCGCATCGGTGTTGCCGTCGAAGTCAATCGATGGATTATTTGTCCGTTCACAGCACGTTAAGAAATTTTTATATGTGGTTTTAAAAGTGTCTCCCGTCTTCTTGCATTAGCACGGGTCCCTGCTGAGAATAATGTGCACATCACGTGGGGGTTTGGATACACAGTCAATATGATTGCACGCTAAATGAGTGCCTGTAATGTGTTTGCTGGTGTGTTGCACTGCGCGTAATGAATGTGTGGGGCCAGTTTTGACAGCCTACTGGTAGTCATGATGAACAGATCAATACTGCATATCTTAATCTTGCCAGTTTCTCTCTCTCACACACACACACACACACACAAACGCCGAGAACCTTTATAGTCACTCTGCTTGCTGTAGTGTGTGTGTTTCTCTTCATTTTTGCGTGGAAGTAAAGGACTATGTAGAAGGAAGAAGGTTGAAGGGTTGTAGAGATGGGTTAATGCATAATGCAGTGGATCTCTCACCCTGCTGTGTTCTTGTATTAAATGTTGAACAGTTTGAATTTTCAACGCGTTTCTTCGGACGCTTAAGAACATCGGACCGGATATCGTTTAAAAATATTACATTTATGACTAGTTTCTCTGTAAATATTCATATTTACACGTCTGTGTCTTGTCTCTTAGCGCTGTACGAGTTGCTTAACGAGAAGCCCAGCTTCGTTTCAGTCTCTGTTGCTTCAGAGCTAAAAGACCGTGTATGTACGTATACGCGTGTGAAAGAGATAAAGACGTGGTCCGTACCTTTTGCTTGCTATATATAGCACGAATCAGCCAATTTGTTCCCGTTCTACCGAGAGCATGAATTCTTAATAAAGTTCTGCCATCGGGCCAGCTGATTGCAATTAGATCATTAAGGCTTTTATTTTCTCATGGCCAAGCTTCCACAGGATGTCTGGACAGATTATTCACATTTCCCCACAGCTCCTTTTGCAATAGTTAACAATCAGTAATGAAATGTTATAAAAGTCTTCCTTTTTTCTGCTTCGTCTTTCTTTTCTTTTCTTTTTTTTTTTTCTTTCCCCACTGAAGTGTGTGAGGAGTGTGAGCCTCCGGAAGAGCCGGCTGCTCCCTGTGAGTGTGTAATGAGTGTGAGTTGTGCTACTTTTGCAGTGATCTGTACCCCTTTGTGCTCCGTGAATCCTACTCTTTAATGTTATGCTCAGTCAATTCCCAGTTGCTCTTGCCCGCCTTATCGTGTTAATGTCCGCTAAATAAACGTGCTGGAGTTGATGATACTTTCAGCAACAGTTGATTTCATTAGCTTCGCCACCAGTTTATTTATTTATTTGGTTGCGCTTCACTATTTTGAGATAAGTGTACACTAGAGATGAACATTTTGGTCATTTGGACACAGCTGGTGCTCAGATTCTCAGTGAAGGGATTGATGAATGCATAACTGTGAGAGAGACATTCTTTCCATCTGGCTAGAATGGCAGTCTTCTTGAAGCCTGTTGCTAGCTACTGACGCAGAGTTGGCTCATGAGAAGAGGATACAGCGGCTGATTATGAAAGGAACGTCTGTCAGGTGAAGTCTTCTACGATGCCAAAGCCTGATTTGGGGTCTGCTACATATCAGAACAGGCTTTCAGACAGGGCGGCGTGCACCGATTCAGATCAGTCGCGCTTTTGAAACCAAAGCGTCTGAGCTGGCCGTCCAGGTCCACGGTGATCGGTCAGTAAAGACGTCTGAATGGACAGGAGGACGGAAACCATCTGACTGTGTCTGATACACTCCTCCTAAAACATTTATCACAGCAGTATTTGTCTTAGTGAATCTTTGATATACCTTCATAGGCAGTGGGGGCTCAGTGGTTAAGGCTCTGGTTTTCTGATCAGACTATCAGGGGTTTAAGCTCCAGCACCGCCAAGCTGCCACTGTTCCAGGAGCACCGGATCATGGCCGACCGCGCACTCTGACCCCGCACTCTAACTCCAACTTCCTAACAAGCTGCCATATATATATATATATATATATATATATATATATATATATATATATATATATATATATATATATATATATATATATATATTACATACAGTGTCCGTTTGGGTTTCCTCTAGGTTCTCCGGTTTCCTCCCAAAAACATGCCCGTCGGTGGATTGGCTGCTCAACATTGTCCCTAGTTGTGAAAGACTGCGTGTGAATGTGTGTGCACGGTTTCCTGAGACGATCCACGGTGTGTTCCCGGGCTCGGCTCTAGATCCACTGACCAGGAAAAAGCAGTTCATGAACATGGATGTATGAATGAATCATAGTGTCGAAAGAAGCAGAAGAGTTTTGTTTAAAGTGTGGGCTCGCACATTTGTATCATTTTTTGGCATCAAAATGGTGTTCATCCAGAGTCTAAGTGTGTACCACAAACCGTATTCAAGGATCCCACTCCTGGCACTGATACGGGTGTTCCAGATCCTTGACTCGTGCTTGAAAAAATGTTTAGACTATAATCTTTCTCACATTAGTCAAACGGCAAAATCAGTAGCATCCTCATCTCAGTCAAATTGCCAACAGTGTTTTGGACCAGACAACAATGAGATCCTTCTACTGTCTTTAAAGAATCCAAAAACTCGAGCTTTCTGATGTTTCTTTTGGACGGCTTTCAGAAACAGTTCTGATGAAGTATAAACAAGGCAACAAGGCTTAAGTTCTCACCCAGTTCCACTGTAAGTTTACACTCATTTACTGTCATTCTCTCTCTCTCTCTCTCTCACACACACAGACTTGGTTCCACCACATTTATTGCTTGTATGTTTTAGGAAGGGTTGCCTTTCCTCTGTTTGTGTTGGAGCGAGACAGAGATTCGTAGATTAACCCTGCGTTTTATTCCCCGCCGTTCAGCCCATCACTAGCCAGCCGCGATAATTAGCGCACACTTACCCGACTTCCTCTCGGGACTCGCATTTCTCTTAATCGGACACGTTAAACAATTAAACTTACTCTAAAAATCACTAATTCGCTTTCCTGCCCGCTCGTTCCTGTCGCCATTCTCCAGCTCTTCTCTTATTGGTCCTGACGGAATGAGTGTGCCGATGTGTTTGCTTCTATAATTATATTAAACGGTGGGGGTGGGGGGGGGGATACTGTTATTGGATCTACCTGATTTTGAAACGCACAAAAATGTACGTCTCGTTCAAAATCTTCAACGTTACTGAAGCTGGATGCCAGTTTAGATAAAAACCCCATAGTTTGGATTGCTGTGTAATTCCTTGCGTGTGTGTGTATGAAGAATGAGACGCTATCGTGGATTTGCTTGTATAGACTTGATGTGCAGATTGGTGTATACAGGTGGGATGTAGTAAGACTCGGACTTGCAGTACATTTAACGCGTTCGGAATTCGTGTACATTTAAATAGTGACCTCGAGATGTTTAATGTTTCTTTTCTGTTATTTAGAATTTTTTGGAAATCTAAAGCGTTCGTTTTGTTTTTGTTGTTTTTTGTTTTGTTTTTTGAATCCTGTATTTTCAGTGTTGTCTCAGATTTTCTGACCCCCTCTGTATGTGTGTACTCTGTGTGTGTGTGTGTGTGTGTGTGTGTGTGTGTGTGTGTGTGTGAGAGAGACAGAGAGAGAATGCTGACCTCCTTCAGCTCACAGCTTTTAGTCTCATCTCATTCTCCATGGCTGTCTTGCCAATTACCAATCCTTTTACACTCCCGCTGTGACCATGGCAAACACTTTCTTAGTCCTACACACACGGAATACAGGATCTTACCCCACACAACTCTCTGACACAACCCCATGCCATAGTAAACTCTTGTCCCTAGACGCACGTGTTTACAGAATGTCATCATCTGCTCCTAGGAGGTCAACACGTCAGTCAACCCCATGAGTCTTTATTAAGTAGACCGCACCTCCCGTGCGGCTGTTTTCTTTCATTATTCAGTGTTGTCGTGGCTGTTTGCGTCTATGCTGAGCAGACTCTGATTGACTGACTAGTGGTGCAATTAACTACATTGCTGGGTTTGTGTTGTGTTTCAGAACAAATCTCTCATTAGAACACATTAAGAACCTTCTTGCTTTATTTGTCTCCACATCTGTGCGTGTGCTATTTCGTTCTTCTTTGTAATTAAACACTGTACCATTTTTTTTTTTTTTTTCCAGTCCCGTTTTCCGTACATATATGGTGTTTACCAAACAACCTTATCAAATGATGCGTACCAGCTCACGCTCGTGTTACGACCAACTGTTCTCTGTACATCGTAATGTTCTTGCCATTAAGTGTGCGCTGTAGCTGCTCAAGACAAACATCCGTGTACCAGTGTACACTCGTGATGATCTGTTTGAGCGTATGTGAACGTAAGTCGTTTATCCGTTACTAACGTATGTGGGTCTTTACAGCCCGGCGAGATGAGGAGGAGCTCGAGGAGAAGAAATTCATTAAGAAGAGAATCAAAGAGCTGAAAGTGCTGGATCCTAAGATCGCCCAGAACCTGTGTAAGTACACATCCTGGAGTTTTTCCTCCACTCCATCACAAAGGTTTGGGACAACTGACCATTACACCCATTGTGCTTGTTGAACATCCCATTCCAGATTTAGTCCTCCTTTCCTCGTATAATAAGCTCCAGTCTTCTGGGAAGGCTTTCCACTAGATTATGGAGCGTGGCTGTGGGGATGTGTGATCATTCAGCTACAAGAGCATTAGTGAAGTCAGGCTCTGATGTTGGATGAAGAGATCTGGGGTGCAATCGGCGGTCCAGTTCGTCCCAAAGGTGTTCAGTGATATTGAGGTCAGGGCTCTGTACAGGACACTCGTGTCCTTCCACTTCAAACTGCCATGCTTGAAGAGGTTTGGGAACAATAGTCAATTTAGTGCTTCTCACTTTGGCAACAGGTTCGGGAAGGCCCACTTATGGGTGTGATGGTCAGAGGCACACATACTTTTGGCCATATAGTGTATATTCACACTCTCTCATCACTTCATCTGCATTTCCAGCCTCATTTCACACACTGTTGAGCTTCTTATGCGTCTTACTTTAGCCGTGGTCTCGAGAGGAAATGATGCTCTCCTGTTGAGGGGCTGGCGAATACCATTCTGCTCTTCCAGGTGAAATATAACCAGACATGAGAAAATGTTTTACCAAAATATGCTTTACTTTCCAGTACCAGGGGAAGTACAACTAAAAATAATTCCTTTGTGGTATCCATGCATGATCAGATTCACACTACTGTTTTCTTAGTACCATGGTGCTGTTTTTTTAAGCCATTGTGTACGTGCTACAGATGTGTTAAACAGAGTTATGGCGTAGAACACTGCTGGATTGTGTGTTCAAATTGCCAACCATATGCTAGCATTAGCCTGTGGGTCCAGGACGGTTCAGGGGCAGCTTGAATGACGACTGCTGCGCTCCTCAGACATTCAGCGCTCACAGTGAGATTGGTATAATGAAGCACTCTGTTATCAAGTTTTAATACTTAATACGTTCGGCCACCCGTGACTAAAGTGCCGCTCTAGGCACCGTTTCCTATCCTCCTGTATAAATGCAGAGATCCTGAGACCAAGACACACCACTTCTTTTACTTTTTCACTTTCTCTCTCTCACTCTGTATGTAATTATATGTAAGACCCTGAAGTCATACACAGCACCAGATGTCAGTCTGTTCTGTGCACACATTCTTTTACTTCCTGTTTCTCCTTGCACCTGTTTGTCACGTCTCGGGCAATGTTTTTCCTGCTGTCTCGGCACACATACCCATGCCTTTTCCAAAGTTCAGAGCCCCATTCAGTCACTCTTCCATGAGTCTTTATTACATAGAGGAAGTGACCTGGATCCTATAATGTATGCTATAATTGAGCCAGTCTGAGCACCTCGAGTCAAATCACACTCTTTAAAATCTCTCACTCAAGCGCTATTGTCATAAAACACTAAGCACCCACCTCCCAGCGATTCTCCCTGCTTTATTAAAGTGTGGCAGAGAGCAGGCTGAGCTACTGTCAGATCCTACAAATAGATCAGGCGCGCAGTAGTTCATACATGTGCACGGAACAGGGAGATAAAGAGCGGCTCTAACACCACTGGAATTTCCGTCGTGTTTTAGTTACAGAAAGTGATAGATGTGCAGGAGGAGCTCATTGTGCTTCCCCTGCATGTGAAGAGAGGTTGAGGCTGCACTGATGCTGCTTTGTTATGTGGACAGTGTCTTGGAACTGATGTGAAGAACAGCACCAGGTCCTCAGGCATAAACATACCATCTCTATTTTAATCTTTTTTTTGCATTACACATGCTGCCAAGTTTATAGCTCCAGCTTCACACACACACACGCACACAGGCTGAAGTCAATGAACGGTCATAAATCAGAATGTACTTTTAAAAAAAAATAAATAAATTCAAAGCTCTTAAATAAAAACAAATAATTAACTTAATATTTAATAATCCATGAGTAAAGACACAAAGGGAAGAGGGAGTCACTCGCATGGCGTGAAGCATGCACGCACCGTTAAACTACATCAAAATATAATAGATTATAATGGTTTTTACTCCTATCTCTGTTTTGAACATCAGTATTTTTATCATGCTCCTTCAACGTGAACTAGGCCACGGAAGGGGAGAAAAAAAAAATGAGACGATTAATTTGAGATGGCAGTCATGAGAATTCAGTGTCACACGCATCATGAACCACTTCACAGGAAAAGCATTTAATCACATGCCTGAATTAAACTCCAAACGTTTAGCCGTCTAACCTGCTGAATTAGACGTCGATTTCCCGCCAAGGTGTCTGTTTAGCAGCGGACGGATTTATAACATACCGGCGTTAACGTTCTAGTTTTGCCGTGTCTGTCCCCAGCTCGTCCTGTCCACGAGTCGCAGGCGCGAAGCTTGTTTGCTCTGTCTGTGCACTTGCCACTCAGGCCACTGAGTGTAGTGTTGGCTTATTAAATAAGTACTTCATGTTATAGAATCGAGCTGTTTACCTTGTCGTAGTGCTGAAAAGGTCATGCAACTCCACTCTCTGTTGTCAATGTCTGATATAAATCCAGATTCTAGACAAAGACCAATAAAACCGACGCGCTCACATTCTGTTTAAAGACAAAATAAACCATCGGCGACGTTCCCATAGTTCTCTACTAAATGTAGAAATAATGCTGAATGTTAATGCTTTATATGTTTAAAAGCATTGATGTGTAATCCAGTTGTGTACTCATGAGATTCTCAACTCTCTCTCTCTTTCTCTCTCACACACACAGCCATTTTCCTGGGTTCCTTCCGTTTGCCTTACGAGGAGATCAGGAGGATGATTGTGGAGGTAGACGAGGAGCAGCTAACAGAACCAATGATCCAGGTAACACATCCTTTCACCTCTAGTATGCATTAGTTGCAGTTAATGATTTAAGAAGTGACATGGTTATAAATCCATCCCAAACCGTTTATCACTCTGTGTCAGCGTCTACATCCATGCGTTAGATGGCTCGTTGTGCTTTCCCGCTGACACGGTGTTGATGCCTTACTTTGGCTCTGCTCTACCTAGCTGTTTGGGTGTTAGATGTTAGCGCTTAGGGTTAATTCTGTGCCACGCAAGGTTAATATCGCAGTCGTACGGTACATCGGGCCAAAAAGGGACAACTGGCAGCAAACTGAATAGGCGCAAGTTAACTCCTAGGGGCGGGACGTCCAGAAGATTTGGATCCACGTGTCGATGTAAAAGGCGACGACTGAAGTGAATCGAGTCAGCGATCGTAATTAGGACTGATTATGAATTGGTTGTTATTGAAAAAGGACAAACAACTAGTGCTGTACAAAAATAGTTCTATTTTTTTATTACGTCATTTGAGAATGAACAGAGGCTACTAAATCGAATCGTATCGCAGCAGATCCAGTCGTATAGTCCAATATCAACTCGTGGCCTTAAGAACAGAAATCGTATTGTATTGTGTGGAGGTTCTACACCTCTGTGAAATAGATTTTCTTTGAGTAGCTGCAATACTCAACCGCATTAATGACTATTCCATTCCTTAGACCTGTCTGGACTGGATGGGTTTTTGTTGCTACGCTGAAACAACCCTGGTTCCAGTATCATCGCCGTGTCTATTAAATAAACAGACAGCGGTTATTTAGTCGGCTTGTGCTGTCGAGTTTGCTGGAATACAGAAACATCAACCCAGTCTCACCATCATGCCTTTCTGACATTTCTCCGTATTGCCCTTGTTAGCTTTCACTTGTTAGAGACCTAGACATGGACAGCATCAGGAAGAACGATGCGTGGGCCCCACTGTTTGTGGGAATGTTTTCGTCGTGCTCCACACTGTTGTAGTTTGTAGTGTTGGCATTCTTCTCCCTCAAGCCCATGTTCTGTAATTACCACACTCAGCTCTGCTCCAGTGGCTTGTAGAGGAACATGTGTGTAAGGAGATGCACCGAGGGCTTAGGTATCTTCACCTTCACCCTGCTTCTGTCTTGTTTTTATCAACTTTGTTGAAAACATACTTTTACTCGTCCTATCTATATTTCTCACGGCGCCTCCAGCGCTGAGCATGCAGCCTTCTCCATTTAACAAACACTATTGATTGGACTGATTTGATATGTTGAAGGATCGTGCTATGGAAATAGTTTGAGAGCGAGCTGTAATGCGTGCTCTTGCTTCAGCGTTGTTTTAATATTAGACGTGATGAACTCGAACGTAAGGCCTCATGGTGTGGCTTGAACAGATGAAACAAACAGCCCACTGTTGAGCCGTGTGTCGATGGCCTGGTTATTAAATGTGAATTTATATTGTGGCTATCAACATTAGCAGCCAGGAGATATGGATTTCCTTTGCATTAGATGACAGATTATTGTGGGGATATTGATAAATGGCATTCGGTGGGGATTATTTTTGCTAAATGAGAGTGGACTGCATAATGATAAACCATTTATCTGCTCTTTAATGAACTTACTGGAGGGCGAATGAAGGGGAATGAGTGGAATTACTTTGGCAAATGCACACAAATCGGGAGGAGCATGGGCTGCATTTGTAATGTAGGGGGTAAAAGAGAAGGTTGAAGGAAAGGTTCTATTAAAAGAGATTAGTATTTGGTGCCTCACCGCTGGATTTGGCGTTTATGAAGGCAGGGTGTAGTGCCGAGTACGTCAGTAAATAAAGATTTTGGCGTGTTGTTTGGCTGATATTACGTCTCTGTTCTTGCCTTACTCTGACTTACTCTGAATCTGTGTCTTTGCATTAGACTCTGGTGAAGCACCTTCCTGAGCAGGAACATCTGACTGCATTGGCCAAGTATAAACATGAGTATACCAGTCTGTCTGAACCTGAACAGTTTGGGGTTGTGGTAAGTGTACACACACACACACACACATTGAATCATAGATTAGTTTTTTTTTTAAAGACACACACACACACACACACACACACACACACATATATATGTGTGTGTATATACATATATACACATATATATATATATATATATATATATATATATATATATATATATATATATATATATATATATATATATATATATATATAATATAAATGATGTGTGTGTATATGTGTATATATATATATATATATATATATATATATATATATATATATATATATATAAATGATGTGTGTGTGTGTATATATATATATATATATATATATATAAATATATTTATATTTTGTGTAACTACGAGGCTTGTGTATTGATGTTAAAATGATTTTCCATTTTAAAACATCCTGATAAATGATTTAATCACCCTGAACCGTTAGCATAAAAAGACATTAAAATGATCATTTCCCCCATCTCAGGTTTAAGGAGAATAGTGGAGGCCATAGTAATATTAACGGCTGTGCAGTCGGGAACTGTGTTGGGAATCACAAAAAAAAAAACTCTAACCGAGTTTTCCTGCAGTAATATTTAGGAAACAGTAAAAACACCACCACCACAGAAAGATATAATCACATTTCTGTCTAATCCTTTTAGAGAACATTTTCTCTGTTGCTGCTTCTCATGAAAGCTTGTGTTCGGTTTGATACTCTATTAAAGACCATTTTAATATTTTGGGTCAAAATACTTTGCCTTTTTCAAATTTTTGCAACCGAAAGAGCGCAAATATTTCTGTGACATCCCTAATAAATATAGTTGTAATAATATGGTAGTATCATAATAATAATAATAATAATAATAATAATAATAATAATATAGCCAGAGCCATATCACCCTGCAGCTCTTGCCTGGTTTCCCACTGAAGCTAAGGAGGGTTGAACCTGACCAGTACCTGGATGGGAGACCTATTGGGGAAAACTAAGGTTTCTGCTGGAAGTGGTATTAGTGAGGCCAGCAGGGGGCACTTACCCTGTGGTCTGTGCGGGGTCTAATGCCCCAGTATAGTGACGGGGACACTATACTGTAAAAACAGCACTGTCTTTTGGATGAGACGTTAAACTGAGGTCCTGACTCACTGTGGTTATTAAAAATCCCCGGACACTTATTGTAAAAGAGTAGGAGTATAACCCCGGTGTCCTGCCGAAATACCCCCATTGGCCCTTCCCTGTCATGGCCTCCTAATAATCCCCATCTCTGAATTGGCTACATCACTCTCTCCTCTCCACTAATAACTGGTGGGTGGTGTAGTTCTGGTGCACTATGGCTGCCGTCCCATCATCCAGGTGGATGCTACACACTAGTGGTGATTGAGGAGATCCCCCCCATACTATGTAAAGTACTTCGAGTGTCTAGAAAAGCGCTATATAAATGTAAGGAATTATAAACTGATGTTAAATATATCCTTTTTTTTTTTTTTAGCCAAGTTGAAAACACACACATTAATGAACTTAACATATTCTTCGAAGAAGTGTTTAACACCTGCACAAATCATTCCAGATTCAGAGGTTGGTGTTACTGCAGTTTAGTGCTGTCAGTTTCACATACACAAACTAAATATTCAATACAGAAAACATTGGTAAGTGCACGTTTAGCCTGTGGTGTATTAGTGTACTTTAATGTTCATTTCATTTAGAGCTTGTCACGTTTCCGCTCCGACCAAATCGATAAAACCCTAAAGGACTCATACTGCCTATTTTAAGAAGCTAAACATTTCAGTAACTGATCATGTATGCTAATTTCAAGTTGCTTAATTACAAGTCAGTCTTTTTAGTTAGACAAGGATTTATTATCCTGTTTTATCCAAACCAAATAACCAGAAACTCTCAAAATATTTACTTAAAGTAGTAAACCAATATAAATTTCAGTAATTAGTATCTTAACTCAACATTTAATAAATGAACTGCTTTCTCCTTCCATTTTAATGTTCTTTATAGCTGTTTATTATCAAGTGAAGTTCTACAGTGCGCTGCATTTACAGGTCTTAATGAATAGCTGACCATCTGTTTATTACTCACTGGGTATCTGTTCAGACTAGCAATTGTACAGTACTTGTTCAGTTGTTTTGCAGTCACGTCAAAAAGATTTTCTAACGTACCAAAACATAAACAAAGCTGCTGCATTTGTACAGAAAGACGGAATGACTTAATTAATGGTAATGAGCCTCATGTTTGTGGACTGCTTGTAAATGACTGACTTTGTCCTCTATACATACATAGTGATGCCACCAGTCTTGATTTGAACAGTGTTAACATACTTACTGTGATGGCTGGAGTAAGAGAACCGCGATGGCCGAAGTTAGGGAACCGCGATGGCCGAAGTTGGGGAACCGCGATGGCCGAAGTTGGGGAACCGCGATGGCCGAAGTTGGGGTACCGCGATGGCCGAAGTTGGGGAACCGCGATGGCCGAAGTTGGGGAACCGCGATGGCCGAAGTTGGGGTACCGCGATGGCCGAAGTTGGGGTACCGCGATGGCCGAAGTTGGGGTACCGCGATGGCCGGAGTTGGGGTACCGCGATGGCCGGAGTTGGGGAACGGCGATGGCCGGAGTTAGGGAACGGCGATGGCCGGAGTTAGGGTACCGCGATGGCCGAAGTTGGGGAACGGCGATGGCCGAAGTTGGGGAACGGCGATGGCCGAAGTTGGGGAACGGCGATGGCCGAAGTTGGGGTACCGCGATGGCCGAAGTTGGGGTACCGCGATGGCCGAAGTTGGGGTACCGCGGTGGCCGAAGTTGGGGTACCGCGGTGGCCGAAGTTGGGGAACGGCGATGGCCGAAGTTAGGGTACCGCGATGGCCGAAGTTGGGGAACGGCGATGGCCGAAGTTAGGGTACCGCGATGGCCGAAGTTGGGGAACGGCGATGGCCGAAGTTAGGGTACCGCGATGGCCGAAGTTAGGGTACCGCGATGGCCGAAGTTGGGGAACGCAGTTGGCCGAAGTTGGGGAACGCAGATGGCCGAAGTTGGGGAACGGGCCATGGCCGAAGTTGGGGAACGGGCCATGGCCGAAGTTGGGGAACGCAGTTGGCCGAAGTTGGGGAACGGGCGATGGCCGAAGTTGGGGAACGGGCGATGGCCGAAGTTGGGGAACGGGCGATGGCCGAAGATGGGGAACGCAGATGGCCGAAGTTGGGGAACGGGCGATGGCAGAAGTTGGGGAACGGGCGATGGCCGAAGTTGGGGAACGCAGTTGGCCGAAGTTGGGGAACGCAGATGGCCGAAGTTGGGGAACGGGTGATGGCCGAAGTTGGGGAACGGGCGATGGCCGAAGTTAGAGAACGACGTTGGCATGTTCAGGGTGAGAGCGAGAAAATGGGAGCAAACATTTGTGCTGCCCTGGCAACCAGTACATAGGTTTGCTTTCATGAGGTGTGTGCTCACAAGTGAATCACAAAGTAAGAATTGGGGAAAAATTAAATAAAAGCCAGTAGACGCGCATCTCAAGTTGATTTTATACTGTTTTTGTTTCGGTGTTTGTCACACGAGTTTTATCTTGCAGTCGCGATGACCTCTCTGTACAACGTGAGCGTAACTAGAGTTGGAAGAGGGCTAAAATTACTCCCTACTTCAGAACAGAATAAAACTCTTAGACAAACTTGACCACATTTGTGTTTCTCTAATCATCCTACACAACCCCTCCCCCTGCTCTGGAATGCCTCAAAACATTTACGAGCACAGACGCCTATATATTATAGTTTTTGATCATCGGTACAAATGAGAATGAATGTTCTTTATGAAGCAGCAACATCCATGTATCCTCAGTGATTATACAGTGTGACATCACATGAAACACGGGGACTGTGGGGATCCCGTATGTTTATCTGTGTAGCATGTGGCACTCGCAGTGTGTGCATCTTTTGGGCTGAGTAGAAAGAAACGATTTTGAGCTTTATTAGGCACACCCCCTGGACAGAGATCTGGGGCAGCCCCAGGACCCTCTGGAGAGATTATATCTCACAGTTGGCTTGAGAACGTCTCAGAATCCCCCAGGAGGCGCTGGAACCTGTGGCTGTGGATAGAAATATCTTGGCTGACCTTCTCTGCCTGTTGCCTCTGCCGCCTCCACCAGGAAAAGCCGAAAATAGAAGGACTAATTCAAGGGAAGAAGGAACATGTTTGTATTGTACATCGCTTTACTATATTACACGGTTAACACAGAGCAGTTGTCTGCATTAAGTTACTAAATACTAGTTATGCAGTTCAATGATACATGGCTGAAATACCCTTCTGAAAAATATTCCTTTACACCAGTACAGTGGTATTCAGAAGGACGTTAACTCCACTAGCAATTTTGATCAGAACTTGTGAAAATCTAAACCAGCTCTTTTTATTTGATTTATTTTTTTTTTTTCATCTTCAAAGAGGCGCCCTGATGAAAAAAATTCTATATGTCAGCCTTTGCAGGAGCACTGCTACTTTTTTTGGGTTAATCCTGCTCAAATATTTATGCTTATAAGAGCTTTGAATTGCAGTCTGTTTCATCGCAGATTAGATTGCGTATGACGTGAACAGAGGATGCTCTCAGTGTGTTTACCCACACAGATTAGACATTTTTCACTGACCCATTTCCTTTTACTTCATCTTTCTCCTCTTTGTACCCCTCGCAGCCTTCACTTCGCCGTGATAAAACAGTCCTTTGTACTAAGGGCGTCTTGATTATTTGCGGTGCATGCGTGTGACGTTTGCTCTTTAATAACACTAGCTTTGAATGATTGTTGTTCTCATTTCACGTCACGTGTAAAGACTAAGAGTCCGGTGGAAATTGGCATCACAGACCCTCCCCTCGTCTCATCCCATCCGCCCATCTGCCTAGAAAAGCATGGCATTTTAATAACGAGAATATTGCAGTTTGCGTCTTCGTAGATGTGATTTTATTACAGTATATTTGATTTGCGTGATTTGTTTACTTGTTGTCTCTCTCAATATCTGTTTCTGCTCAGTGCTGGCTTGAATGTTTGATATTCAGTAAAGACAATAATTTCTACGTGTGGATAATGGCTCTAGACATATTAATCGTTCTTCTTTATTGAGTTACTTATCTATGCACTGTTGCCAGTCTGTTTTCTTTGTGATCAATTACACCTCGATCGCCTACTACTCTTATATATATATATATATATACACATACACACACACACACACACACACACACACACACACAGATACACACACAATTTGAAATCAAGTAAGCTATTGGGTCCCCAATAAACCCGTAATATATCATCTGCTCTTTGAATGTCTGTCAGCAGTTCTCACACAACACTCACACAGATATATATAATTATGGCCTCGGAGAACATTTTCTCCCCGCCCTGCCCGTGTCCACAGGGCGTTCTAACATCGTTGCCGGTGCCCCGGAGCCTCCGCTTTTAGAACGCAATATTTCCCAATTTAACTTAATTGTGTAACGCCCGTAATTCGACGCTGCCTGTTGTGCGATGCCGTCCGTCCCTCCGGTCGCTCCCCCACGGCCGCTCACGCACCAATTAACTTCAGCAGAAGGAGCCTAGATCACATCATTGCCAACATCCATTACGATTGCCTAGCAACACAAAAACCCTGGCCTTCGTCACATAAATAGCTTTTAAAATGCCAGGCCGAAAGCAGTAGGCAAATTACGAAACTCTGAAAGTAATTTCAGACCGAGTCGGAGGGGAGCAAACAGAAAGCCGTAATGAGGAGTCTCTCAGCGCCGAAGCTGAGTAAAGGTTTTCAGTTTGGACGTCTTTGTGAGGTTCAGTGTGAAACATCGTGCTGCAGTGTGCACAGCTTTAATGTGAGGATACTCGGGGAATTATGAACCGTCACTCTGTGTGTAAGGGAATTGATTATATAGTGTACTGATAACTCCTAATGTCTATTCAGATGTGACAGTTTTTCCATTAAGACGTCAGGATTTTAGTCCCAGAAACTTGTCTCCCGTCTGAATCGACATATTCCTTTATATCCTGTGGGAAAAGAGGTTTCCCCTTTTTTTTTTTTTTCCTTTTCATTCCCCCCTTCAGTATAAAGACAAGTGTGGTCTATTATGTCTCGTGTCTTTTTATCAAAACCAAGTATTGACCGAGTTTTAAACGATACGTCTCGTGCCTTAGATATACAGTATAGCACTGTGCAAGAGGTTTAAGCACATGAACAGAAATGCTGCAAAGCGAAGCTGCCTTCAAAAATAATGACACGATGTTTCTACATTGTGGGGGGGGGGGGGACAAACTAGTATGAAGAGCAGTAAACGGTGATAAACTAAATAAAGTCCATATGTGATTTTTAAAAATGCGTCCGTAGTCTCAGGTACACTTTGTGCAGCCTTATAAGGAAATTGGCAGGTAAGTTTTACTGAACGTCTTGGAGAATCTGACTCATAAAATACACATCAAATTATTGTGCCACGAGTTTTTCATAGTGCCGAATGTCCGGAAATCTTACCTCATCCATAGAGTCCTGTTTTGATCATCATCTCTCTCTTTTAAGCGTTGGGTGAAATCCCATCACTGCTCGAGAGGACCGAGGAATGCCATGGTAATAATCTAAATCAGCTGTATATTCGTTTTCTTTCTCTGTCTGCAGATGAGTGTTGTGAAGCGCCTGCGGCCGAGGCTGAACTCCATCCTGTTTAAGCTGCAGTTTGAGGAGCAGGTGAGTCACCTGAGGCCGGACATGCTGGCGGTGAGCGCGGCGTGTGAGGACGTGAGGAAGAGCAAAGCCTTCAGCAAGCTGCTGGAACTTGTGCTGCTCATGGGCAACTACATGAACACAGGCTCTCGCAATGCCCAGTCCTACGGCTTTGACCTCAGCTCCCTCTGTAAGGTGTGTATGCACACACCGCATCTGTACTAACTTACTTACCTAATGATGTACTCACTGACGTACAGTACTTACTTACGAGCTTAAGTACTCACTCACTGCAATGACGTATATACTCACTCACTGATTATCAACGTACTCATGTAGTAATTTACTCAGTTACTTACTTACTTACTTACTTACTATCCCTCTTAATCACCAACTTGCTTAAATGTGTACATGTGTACTTACTGTGCGTTCAGATCTTCCTGGGAAGTTCGTATTTACGAGTTAGGAAGTCGCAATTACGACGTCAGGTGCGTTCAGGTCACTTTGGTCGGAGCAAGTTGGCGGTGTACCTTCTCTTAATTAAGTATAAAGAAAATACAGCAAGGTTTAACTCTACTTCGAGAAAATGAAGAACAAAAAATGCTCATCAGGTGTGTTTTGCTTTTTTTTTTTTTTTTTAAATGTTTTTTAATCAATTTACGAAGCCGCTGTGAACTTTATCATTGCGTGTTATATTGTAATTGTACAATGCTGTCATATTTTGTGCAGGAAATTAGCTTGTTTTATTGTAAATGTAAAAAAAAAAAAAAAAAAAGCCTGACAATAACGTGCTGCATATGCCCAGCACGTCACGACTGAAATCAGCTTCTGAAACGTGTAAACATTCAATTTCGGCAAATTTAACTTCAGCTGCAGACGTCGCATCCGTTGATTCCACCGTGTTTTCTTTCTGACAGTCAGAGCTTAAAGAAAATCCCGAGTTTCTCCACTCGTAATTGCGACGTTGTGGTGGCGTTTATTTGCGTTCAACTCACACCGTTACTCATACATTTACTTACGTCATTATAATCTACTATATTAATCTGATGCCTGTACCCAAGACCCAAGTGTGTAGCCCCAAATGGCAGAAATTTTCAATGGAATGTTTAAAAAAAAAAAAATAAAAAAAAAGAAGAAGAAAGAACAAACGATTTAATTTTACTTCACACGTTCTCTTCTCTAAACTCTTTCTTTTTTTTTTATTTTTTACTTTTTTCCTTTTGTTACCCCTTTGTCCCTTTAAAATCCATCAAATTCTTTAGACGAACAAGTAAATAATTAATAAATAAATAATTCATCAAAACAAATAAATAATTAAATTAATACATGAATTTAATAAATAATGTGAATTAAGTAAAAACCTGTTTTAAACAAACCCTTCTGTTTTTATTTATTTATTTATTTATGTATTTATTTATTTTGCGCATGTTTTGGAGTAGGAGGCTACCTTGCCCTTTCCAATGAGCCACCTCACTCTTGCCTTTTATTTATTTATTTATTTATTTATTTATTTATTTTTTATTTAAAACACTCTCGAGCTTTGAGGCATGTTTTCTCCGTGTGTGAGTGGAAGGTGCAGAGCACGATGATTTTAAAGCTCGTTAAGTAGAATAGCTCGTCTGCGATCCCGTTTTTTTTTTTGGGGTGGGGGGGATACGTGTTGGGGAAGCTGAAATGAAATAAGATGAATTTAATTACGAGTCCAGCCTATTTTGCGCAGCCATGGCAACCCACCGCTCATTCTGCAGTTCCTCTCCTTCTTTTCCTGCCTCACTCTTTCTACTTTTCTCTCTCTCTTTATTTCCTTCTCTTGCCTCTTCTCTAAATGGCCATTACCACATTACAGCTGAGTAACCAGGCCAGCCTTCTCTCGGGCTGAATGAAATGCCTCTCAGCTCATCAAATCTCTTATAGCACCTGACAAAGGAGTCCCACACCGACAAACACATTCATAGCCTGGACTTTATTAGAAGCAGAAGCCGATGGACTGCTACAGGAACATCTGCTTCCTAGTAGCTGATAATGTGAGGAAGTGATGAGAGAGAGCTCTGAGTGGCCAGTGAGCCCGAGACACAATCTGCACAGTTCTGACCTTTTTATTATTATTATTATTATACATTTTTTTTATAAATTCCACCTGTATCTCTTGCCACTTTTCCTCCGTGTTGAGCCAAGCGATTGGAGGATGCTCAAATGCAGCTCTCTCCTAAGTTTCTAAATGATGGAGAGATTTGTCTTCCCTGACAAACGAGTGCAGAAAGAGAGGCAGAGTGACAGATGTGTCATTCCCGACAGGCGGAGAGTAACAAAGAACGCGTGCCATTCCCCGCCTTTCAAGTTGCTTGCCTGAGGACTCGTCCTGATGTTCTCTTCCTCTGCTTGTGTTTCTCTGCTCGTTTGTTTGTTCAGGCAAGTTTACGTGGGACATGATTTCCTCTGTGTTGTGCTTGGTGTATGTTTAGTCATCAAAAGTGTAGCTGAGGTGACTTTTCCCACAAGGAAACATTTAGCTTTCTTTTAGGTGTTCGAATTTGCTGTCTAACTCTGAAAGCTTGCTGTTCGCTGAATGCCCACAAGGTCAGCAACTATAGCGATCACTAAAATACTGCACTTCAAGTGAAAAGAGAGAGAGAGCGAGAGAGAGCGAGAGCACAACGCTCTTATTATCCAATAAACGTAGATTAGTACGGATTTGCTTCGGAGTATTTTCTTTCTTTCTTCCCCTCGGTTTTCTATTTGTGCACTGTTAGAGAAAGAATTGTGGGTTTTATTGAAACTTTTTCCCCTCCGATATACTGTAAAGAACCCCACCAGTTTCAGAAAAGCACATTGAGTGCTGAGCTTTGTAACGTTTGTGCCATCACTCCAATAATATGCTCTTTGTTCTGTATTCTTCAAAACATTTCGGCCTCTACAAAGTTCTATATCTATTGAATCGTAATCATGATTAACATTGAAAACATCTCGTGTTTTCAATCTGGCTGCAATTTCAGAGCGCGCTATCAAATTAACTTGTCAAAGACAAAAGGAGGCTGTCAGCGATGACTTTATCCATGATCCCCCCCCCCCCCCCCTTCTCTCTCTCTCTATTTCAGTGTCTTGCTTTCTTATTCTCGCCCTTATTCCATCTTCCTGTCAATCCGGGTTCATTGTCGAGATGTAAATATTTCCTGCGAGCAATTAACGATTTGAGTGCGTTTCTCCCTCTGTGCATGTATACCATCTATTTAAATATGCACCTCCGATCGTGTCTTAATATCAAGACTCTAAAGAGAAATGTGAATTTCCTAAGAGTCACGTTAAAAAGTTAAGTTACTTATATGTAGTTTGGAGTTAATACTGAAACCGGTATTCAGACCTCAGATAGGACTACAGCCTTAAACGCGGAGTCTCAGTTACAGATGATTCTGATCTTGAGGGCAGTTTAAAGGCAGTCGTGTGCACACGACTGAAAAGCCCAGTCTCCGACTCTTGTACTCGAGAAAAACTCTGGCAAGCTTGGAGGTGTGAATTCAGTAATGCGGAAATCATCCTAAGCACGCGTGTAACCCGACTCTGAACATGTGTAACTTTCCCCGTGTAACTGTTAACATAACCTTTCAACTTAAGCTGCAAATTCTCTTGTGACATGATGCTACTGATCTGTCTTTTTTTTTTTTTTTTCTTCCCCCCCCTTCCCATCAGTTGAAAGACACCAAGTCGGCTGATCAGCTGTCCACGCTGCTTCACTTCCTAGCTGAGGTGTGTGAGGAGAAATTCCCTGACGTTCTCAAATTTGTTGATGACTTGCAACACGTGGACAGAGCCAGTCGAGGTACACACATACACGCGCAAATAAACACACATACACAATGAGACACAACAGAAAAAAAAAACACTCACAAACTTTAGGAACGATAACAACTCAGCAGTAGCCTGTTTTCAAATGCAGTGTAAGTCATGTGTTGTGTGAAAACAAGTGATTTTCTTTTTTCTTGTCAGCTGTAGTGTCAGTCACAAACTGTTTTAAATTAATGATGTCTAAAGCAGGGTTATGTTTAAAGCGGGTTGCAGGCTTCGCAGTTTGGCCCAAAATAACCTACCACGTTCAAGAATCCAAATATAACTGGCATCTTTCAACTACCTACTTACTTTATTATTGATACTGATCCTGATACTGATTCACCCTAGATGCATTAAAATAATACATAATTGAGATTGATAATTGTACAGCCTTAATATTGTGTAGTGCCTACTTTGTGCAAACATAATCAACCACGGGGGGGGGAGAATTTCAGTATCTGAGTTTGTGTCCTAGTTGAATTTATTGGATCATTATAAATGGTAACTGAAAGAAAACCAGCATGTGATGAATGGAATTATTTTTGGCTTTAAGACATGTTTAATTCATGTTTCATGCAAATCCGCAATGGCACACATTTCACGTTTCATAAAGCAACCTACAGCGTTCAGGGACTAATTAATTTAGGAAAAACCAGAGGCATGTCTACTAGTGTTTAACACATGTTGGTTTTCCAGAAGCAACCAGCATGTTTGCTCATGTAAAGGAGTTTGTCGGGGAAGACACCTCGAACAATGTTTTCCCATTCCAAGGATGCTAGACAAAAAAAAAAAACACAGTGTATTTATTTATTCATTCGTTCCTCTCTAAAGGTCAGAAAAACATCATTCTGCAACACTTCAATCTGCTGGTAGAGCTGAAATTACAAAAACGAAACACGGAACTATACGATAGTTATAAGTATAAGTCTAGAGGATCATCATTAAGATGAAAGCTGATAGGAACGAAGAGTACGCATGCACAATCTAAAACTCACAAAATGAATGAATGAACATTAAAATGATATAATATTTCAACGTCATTTAAGATTCATGACTATACCAGCCCCCCGATTATTTATATTTATATATATATATATATATATATATATATATATATATATATATATATATATATATATATATATATATAAATTAAAGTTACAATCCGATAGCAGCCACTCAGAAAAGATCTGAACATGTAGAGCACCATTTCATCAAACCCATGATTTGATGTCTATAACAGGGGTTCCCAAACTTTTCCAGGGCAAGGCCCCCCAAATGGCATTAACATTGGACCGAGGCCCCCCTTTTGCAAGATGTCTTTAAATCACATTAAAAATTCAGACTTCTGAATATATCCCCTTTTTTTTTTTTATTAATAATTACATCTTACATCTTTACATTACATTATTTGTAATGAATTGATTGTGTGTGTGTCTGAGAGTGAGAAAGAGAAAACATACATTTATTTATTTTTCACACCAAACTGTTGAGGCCCCCCGGGCGCCCCCTGGTGGCCCCCAAGGCCCTCACTTTGAAAACCACTGGTCTGTGATATCAAATGCAACCCCTAATATCACAATATCAAAGAGACACAGCCTAGTGAATAATTTGTTCAGTGCGGTCTTGGTACTGTAATTAGGAAAGGAGTATTGCAGGTATGTGCATCTTCTGTAAGTATGAGTTTAATTCATCTACACTTAAACCCCTTTTTCCTCCATTTTCTCCAAGTTCGGTCATTTGCCAGTCCCCAGTCGCTACTTAGCTCTCCGCCTTCGCACGACAGCCACCAACCAGGGAGGGTGAAGTCGAACACGTTTTCTCAAAGACGCATCAAATCGTCCACCGCGTTTTTTTCGAACAGCTGCTCATTTTGCATCTCGGGGAATCTGAACACGCTCGGAGGAAAGCACCGACCGTTCCCATACACGATCTCACAGAAACCCGGAATACGTTTATGGCGCTGTGATTGACAGAGGCGCGAGTAATACTATCCCTCACACTCAGAAAGCGCTGCCGATTTTGCTTTTGTGACTCCGAGGCGCTGATGATGACTTTGGCGTCGTCGGGATTCAAACTTGCGATCTCTTTCTCCAGTTTCCCTAATTTCTCCTGTTTTCAACTCCCTTGTGCTGTACTCCTATTCTGTATGCAGTGTGATACCACTTCAGTAATCAAAGGCTCTTCCTGCTCCGAAGAGCATATTGATCATACGTTTATTTCCTTGGGTCTTTTATAAAACCACAAATACAGCGGAAGGTTGTTTTGCTCTATGTACACGTACAGTGCATAATGCTGTTAATGTTGCTGCTTTAAGGATGCGTATACGATCATGACACTGGCGTGATCATTTCCCCATCAGGATACAGTGTACTGAGAAATAAGACGCATCTCTGTCATTTCTAAAGTGTTTGTGTTTGGTGTAATCAGTGGAGATTTTAGATTGGAGAGAGTGTGTTAGAGCAGGTTGGCTTGCGCAGCTGGTGTGTTGCTGTGTTTTATTTTTTTCCTCTCGAGCGCCAGCTGACGTGCCATCACTGGTGATCCTCCATGGCTTCAGCACTGCGCAGCGAGCCAGAATACACAGAGTTCATCATCCATCCATTCCAAAACATGCTGTCTGGTGTCTAGAACCCTTGCCTTCTTTTCACCTTCTTCTTCTGTGTTTGTCTGTCTGCCCGTCTGTCAGTCCACATCAGACACATTCTATCCAACCATATCAGACATATCCATCCATCAAGGGGTCTATTCATCCCTATATCCATCCAGTAATATCAGAATTATATCCTCATCCATCCATATCAGACCAATCCATCCATCCATCCCTTTTCCCACAGCAGAACCATCCATCCGTCCATCTACAACAGAACCATCCATCTGTTCACCCACATCAGACCTATCCATTCCTCCATCCATTTGCATCAGACTCATTTTACCCCTTCATGTATCCATCCACATGAAACCTGTCTGTCCATTCATCCATCCATCTATTAAATTTCTTCTTATTATAATTTTAATTCACTTTATTTTTTCTATCATCTCTCTCTCTCTCTCTCTCTCTCTCTCTCTCTCTAAACAGCATCTTTGCAAGCCACACCTGTTTGAATTATCATATGGCAAGCAACATTGTTTATTTCTTCATTATGAACTGCATATGAAAATGTCGCATTACTATTTCAAACTGACAGAGATAAGCTTAGTGTGTGTGTGTGTGTGTGTGTGTTTGAGTTGGTGTGAGTGGTGGTACTGGATTGACAGTAGTGCTCTGTTGGGTCACGATGCTCCCGGCAACCCCAGAAGCAAAGAGATTACACAACAACCAAACTGTCTCACCACATCACTGCATGCTTCACAAGAGATCCGGGAGAACCGGAACAAGTTCAGCAGAAGTAGTGGTAATCGTGAACCCATCGGTCATTGCTCCGTTCAGGCTTTTTGGCTAGCCCATCAGTATCAGCTGGCTACGTATGTGAAATGTTACTAACGAGTGTTCATTAGTAATACCGTGCATCCTTTTTAATTAGGGACCTGCTCATTTAGTGTTGTCTCTTGGTGGAATAGTCATTGGTAATTAATCAGGGCTGGGCCCCATGCCACTGTATTAATAAACAGAGCATTAGGTGTGGAGCGACTTGCTGAGCCCTTGGGATTTGGAGTTTTTGCTTGGCTCATGCACTTAAGTGTACTACTTTGTTTCTTCAACAATAAATAATTTAGTGTGATTATGGAGGTACAATTTTTTTCTCAGATGCTCTGTATCTGGATAAAACCAACTAGAATTTAGTTAATGACT
The DNA here is from genome assembly GCF_023375685.1 of Ictalurus furcatus. Taxonomy (NCBI): domain Eukaryota; kingdom Metazoa; phylum Chordata; class Actinopteri; order Siluriformes; family Ictaluridae; genus Ictalurus; species Ictalurus furcatus. Next base: position 8,431,137 of record NC_071264.1, on the reverse strand, counting down.
CTGTATGCTTAATAATAATAATAATAAATATAGCCGCAAGCAGCAATACCCGGGTCAAGACAATTTATGGGCACCATGAGCAGCAAAAAAAGCTTTGTGACACGTTTGTTGTTAGAGTCCGATGAACAGTGTATGGGGAGTTAGAAAAAGTAAACTTTCAATCATAAAAAATCATTTATTTTAAAAATAACTAAAGATAGCTCCTTTTTAGAATTGTTGTCCAGTATGTGGTGCTGTTCTGAAACTGCTCAGGTAGCACCTGGGCATGATGATAAAAGATTTGTAAGCCAAAACTGCAAAAATGTTTTTGCTATCCCCTGACCAGTAGGGGGCAGTGTACCGAAATTCTTCAGGTCACCTCAGGCCCTAATGTTGATGACCAGTACCAAGTTTCATCACAATCCCTCAAAGCGTTGCGGAGATCTATCCTCTCGTCCATTTTGCCGTGTTTGCCGTCGAATTGCCATTCGAAAGCTGTACGGTTTATCTAAATTCTGTGAATAACTTTAGCGTAAGTGCCTCTAGATGAGAATTTTCGTGCAAACTGGACAAACGGCCCAGGACGAGTGCGAAAAAGTAGGTTTTTCAGAACATTCAAAATGGCGGAAATTTTTCACGAGCCAAGGAATCAGAGGAAAAAAAGACTTTTGTTTCTAGGACTCACGGTTCAAAAGTTATTAACATAAACCTGAGGGCAAATTTGGACAGTTGGTGGTGCTAGAGGGATTGAGTTAGAGACTCCACATTTGCTATATTAACAGATCAGACTGTCCTCTATCTGTGTGCCAAATAGAAGCGGTTCTATGGGCTGCCATAGACTTCCAGAGCAGAATAATAATAATAATGATTAGGGATGCACCAAAATTTCGGCCGCCAAAATTTTCCGGAAAAAACGGCTGAAAATGTTCGCCGCCACGCCCCTCAGAGCTCAGTACTCAGATTTCACTCTCGATCTAGCCCACGGTTATCGTTGCATTGCAACACTACTAGATCTGCAATTTAAAAAACATTACTTTGACCCAGAGAAAACAGCCACATGCACAGGAAAGCTGCTGAAGGATCGACTCGCAGCACAGAGCAAAGTGTGCCTGAGAAACGGGAACGCACAAGCGATGAGGCGCAAACTCCCTCAGTTCCTGACGTCTGACGAGGTTCTACAGGAAAGCGCCTCGACCCACAACACCGCCACAACAAGCGCAGCTACGCCTTCCACTGCTAGTGCGGACTGCGCGCAGGTATTTATCCACCCCGAGCACCAGCACAGAGCGTGAGAGACTGTTCAGTGCAGCATCTCATGTTTGTGATGAGAAGAGGAAGCGTCTCTCCCGCCAGAAAGCAGAGCAACTTTTGCTCTTGAAGAGAAACCGGCCACTTTTGCTTAAATAGAAAGCAGACCAGTTTGCTCTGTTTAGTAATTACATTCAAATTCATGTAGCCCTGAAAATCTTTGTTCTTGACTTGAGGCTACATCTGTTGTTTACAGTTCGAGGTTGGATTTAGTTCTATTGCTGCACTTTTGCACAATAATCTTTAATTAATGTGGAGATACGTTTACATAAACATAATAGAGACCTAGTTCATTACTTGGCTGCTGTTTTGCATATCATAATAGTGTTCTAGGACTTTACATTATTTGGATAATTGGATTTTTTTTTTTTTTAAAATCTGTTCAATCTGATCGTTACAGAACTGAAGAATAATATATTCAGTATTGTTTTTGTTTTGGTTTGTTCATTTCAGTAAAATTTTATTGGTTTGTGGTTTTTCAATTCAGAGTCATTAAATTCATGAAATGAATTTAAAAGTCTAATATTAATACAATTAAAATTTTTTTATATATATATATTTTTTTAAATATTCAGTTTCGGTTTTCAGTGCATCCTGAATTTTTGGTTTCAGCCCAGAATTTTCCTTTTATTGCATCACTAATAATGTTAATAATAATAATAATAATAATAACTACTTCAACTGTTTTTTCCCTTCCTTTGAATAGCTCTTCAACTGGGTCAGTGTTGAAACTGACTGACAGAAGCTGTTTCTAGACATAAACAGCACATCCTCTGACTTTTTTTTTTTATCTTCCTTCATTTGCTCGCGCCCTCCCTAAATTTCTCCCCTTCACAATCCCATCCCTTCTCTATGTCTCTCTCTAATGGCCTATCTGTGCTCTCTCCCACTCTTCCACATTTCATTAATAGCTCCCACTCTGGCGTCCCTCATCAAATCGGTTGGCATTATGGGTAACACATCCCTGCCGCCCTGAAAGAGGCCCGTGCGCGAAGTCTAATCGTGTTACTCTATTACAGTTATTTCCATCCATTATTCTGCTTCTTCCTCTCCTCGGCTGCTGTCTTTCTCCGTCAGATAGAGTGGGTTAGACGGAGGGGCGTTTGTATTGTTCGAGAGAGGTGGCAACATTTTTATTAATTACTCACCGCTGAATAGCAGCGTTGTGCTTTCAGCTCTCACAAAGGTATGATTTGCTGGGTAATAGTCCTCTAACTTTGTTTAGGGACGTAGTGTTTGTGTATGTGCACGATCTGATTGGCAGTTTTCTGTCCTGTCCTGTGACTGTTTGTGCCAAAGCGGTCACATGGTTCTGAGGCCCAGTTGGCATCTGAAAGATGTACACAAACAATTAAACCGCACTTTTACTTACTCTGTCTTTTTCGTATTTTCTTTTTTCCTTATCATAGAGACAATCTGAAATCATAAACACACAATACTCAAATCCTCATATGTACATGGTGGCATAGCTATAACAACATACAGCTCACGTAAATACAAGAACACGCTCTATTCTGCAAACCCACGCACTCGAAGCATCTCTTTGCAGTCTTCAAGGCTGTAGAGAAGGCACAGTACGTGGGCCAACGTTATACATCGTTCAGAATGGTTTCTAAAATAGCATCAAAAAAAAAAAAAAAACCCCCGAAATCATTATTGTTCTTAAAAGATTAACTGCTTCCTACAAGACACGTGAAGCCAGCCAAATGCATCTTTTCAAGCTATCCTGCCCTCTTCCACGTACATAAGTTCACGTACTCCCACGATCGACTAACTTCGGGGAGAGAGAGAGCGTGCCGTCCTTCCTATCCTAGAGAGCACGGCAAATTTTGCGCTCTTGGCTCAAGGCCATGGATAGTTGTGGGATCGCTGGGATTGGTGCTCGCAAATCCCCCAGCATTAGTTGGGTCACTCGGGGAGCCATGTGACCACATGTTAATCTGAATTAAAAACCCACTCTATGTAAATCCTTGTTTTTACATTAATATGTGTCTTCGATCCTGTAAACACACCTGAGACAAGAGCAAGGTCACAGTGATTATGCAGATGGATCATTTCCTGTTCGAAAGAACAACCTTAAGAGGTAAAAAATTGCATCTTTGACCTTGTAAAGACATTTAATAAGAGGTTTGCTTAACATATCTTTGAAGTATTCATAACATCCTAAGCTGTTTCAAATCAAACATCTAAAGGTACTTAGATTTCCTAAAAAAAAAAAAAGGAGTCCTGACTTCATTACCTTTAACAGACCAAAATAGATCTATTGCACCAACATCCTGTCCCCCTAGCACCCCCTCTCCCTCCCACACCCCAGTTGAATTCAGTTTATATTTGTTACTGAGCCAGTGAGCCCAGCTATAGCAGTTTAATATCAGTATGTGCATGAGCTGTCTAGATGCTTCATCTCTCTAGCTTTCCACCCCTTTTCTCCTCCTTTCCTCCCCCCTGTCTGTATCCTCCTGTCTCACTCATCACTCTCTCACACCATGTCTCTTTCAGCCTTCCCTCCTTCCTTTGCTCGTACGCTCCATCAGAGGGAGCTAGAGGTTGTGTGTTAGGAGAGAAATCCTCCTGTCTTCAATGTTTACCCAAAGCCAAACTCACTTCTCCCCCGGCTGCCATGCCAACACCACGCTCCCTGATCTCACACGGTATAGTTCAGCCACCATCTTCTGTAATTAATTCACACGCTGGAAATGTCCATCATTGTGCATCCAGGTTGGACAAGGAAAGGGGTAAAAAAAAATTCGTTAATAAGGAAGGAGAAGAATTGTAAGCATTGTTTATCTTAAGTGTATGTTCCATTAAGTTTTAGAAGGGGATCGGGGATCATAAGTCTTTGTCTGTGTTGCGGAAAAAATGAACAAAAATAAAGACAAAACCAGGATAAAGATGAGACCGTAATCACAAATGTAAAGCAAGCACGTGGTTAATCTATCTATAAACAGACCAGACATGGCAGAACTCGATAACTATACACATGCAAGAAAGACTAAATAACATCAAAAGCTGTGGGAACTGGAGCATGTGAGCAGTCATGTGACATAGTTTGCTGGTCTGCTAAGAATTCTGGGATGTATAGTTTGTGGTTTCAGCTGAACTTCTGAAGGAGCACCAGAATTCAACATTTACAGCATTTATTGATCAATTTTGTTCAGACTAACAGATTAACGGAATCCTTTGATTTCTGTAGGGTTTGGCCCGAATAATTCATATAAGACCGAGTCCTCTATGACTCGTCCTCCCTCTACAGGTTGAAGATTTTATTTGGCGGAACCTTTTGCCCCTTATGTCACTTCCTGGTGAAATGGTGGGAAATTACCCCTCTGTTATTTATCCGTGGTCGCCACCCTTTCGACCTGCCAATGCCCCGATAAGCAGCTGCACGCTTCTGCTCTGAGCCATAAATACAGCAACAACTCAGGACAAAGAGTGTGAGGATCTCGCCCTGTGTCGACCCTGTGGTGATCATGTGTTGGAATTCCTTTGTTGGAATAGCGCTGTTAGTCTCACACACATCCATCTATCCATCTATCTATCTATCTATCTATCTATCCCTCTATCCAGCTATCCATCTATAATGTGTAAGGGATAATCCATGGCGAGGTGTGCATTACACAATTTCAGTGCATGATGATACACACCTAGTTGTGGATTATCTTGCTTATACCAATGCCACTTGCCAGCATTGAGAAGTTAAAGCAGTTATTGATGTTTGCAGTGCAAAATTTGACTGAAAAATAACGGTTCATTTTTGTTAGTTATTTTATATACCGGTCGTTAGATCTAGAATTCTGCCTGCCCTAAATCACAGAGATAAGATGAGATTTGATTGATTGCATTATAAGAAATAGATAGAGAGGTAGAAGGTGGGTGTATATTATATATAAATATACGGGCAAAGAAGGCTGTGAAAAATGTTCTTTATTGTTTAACTTTAAATCCTCTGCGCTCATGGATATCAACCAATTGCAAACAAAACACAGGTTTATTAAAATAAAACTTTTTTGTTAATATAGGTGTGCAACAGCTGTTGGAACTCTTTTAGTCAATACTTTGTGCTATATAAAGAAAATGTGCAAGTTATGCGTCGAAACAGATGGTCAAAATAAATAGCACTTACACCGTTCAGCGATCAGCCGTAACATTAAAACCACTGAGAGGTAAAGTGAATAACAGTGATTATCTTGTTGCAATGACACTTGTCAAATGGGTGGGATAAATTAGGCAGCAAGTGAACAGTCAGTTCTCGAAGTTGCTGCCATGCAGTGGTTAGTACCTAACAAAACTGGTCCAAGGAAGGACAACCGGTGAACCGGTGACAGGGTCATGACGCACGTGGGGAGTGAAGGCTAGCCCGTCTGGTCCGATCCCAGAGAAGAGCTACTGTAGCACAAATGGCTGGAAAAGTTAATGCTGGTTATGACAGAAAGGTGTTAGAACACACAGTGCATCACAGCTTACTGCATAGCCACAGACCAGTCAGGCTGACCCCTGTCCACCACTGAAAGTGCCTACAATGGGCACATGAGCATCAGAACTGGACCATGGAGCAATGGAAGAAGGTGAATCACATACTCTTTTACATCATGTGTGACTGGCTGACCTGGGGAAGAGATGGCACCAGGAGGCGTACCTGGCAAGCCGGTGTAGGCAGTGTGATGCTCTGGTCACTGTTCTGCTGGGAGACCCTGGGTCCTGGCATTCATGTGGATGTTACTTTGATACGTACCACCGACCTAAATACTGCTACAGAGTCAGTACACCCCTTCATTGCAACAATATTCCTTAATGGTGGTGGCCCCATTCAACAGGATAATCTGCCCTGCCACACAGCCAAAAATGTTCAGGAATGCTTTGAGGAACCTGATAAATAGTTCAAGGTGTTGACTTGGCCTCCAAATTCCCCAGATTTCAATCCAATGGCTTGCTTTTCTCCCATAGACAGCTCTCTGGTCTTTTTAACAACAATTGCAGTCTTCACAGGTGAAAACTCTCTCATACCAAGAGTAGACATTCAGAGCTGTTAATTCTTTAAACAATCAATTTAACAGTGCAGCATAAAATACCTGTCGGTCATGTGTTCCAATATTTTTGATCACTTGAAAACTGGGTGGGTTTAATCAAAAGGTGCCATCTTCTAAGTTGTTTAACACATCTAGATATAAATATCAGGAAATGAAAGCTGAAATTCTGATCTGTCGTCTCATATTCATCTTTTGATCTCAAACCCAGATTTCTTCAATGTATAACGAAAGCAGTAGAATTGGCCTTGCTGTTCCAGTACTTCCAGAGTGGACTGTAAATAGCCTGTCATACAAATGGCCAAATTACAAATGGCTCTTTTAGACCTACAGCCATCAGTGTGAAATCTGTTAAAGCTACAGGATGTAATATTTTGGAGATTTGCTCCCTCTGCACACTTCTTCCACTGTGCAGATTGATCTCTCAGCTGCAAGTCATTAAACATTTAGAGAGAGTTCATGATTGCATCCTAAGCTGCATGATGCACACCAAGCAGTATGCCTTAGTAGTCATGACACCGATAGTGTACCGACAAACTATTTCGTAAGATGGTATACTGTTCGGACTAATGTTAGCAGGCATGTGGTCCAGCACCATCTGTGCGTACTGAACTATTGTCAACAACGCCTTTTAAATTGAATGTGTCGCCGAACTAGCTAAAATATGCCCTCACCAACCACTATTAAGAATACCATATTAATGCTGTCTAAGACCCTTCTTTGCTCTCAGAAAAGTTTAAATTCGTTGTGGCATGAACTCCATGAGATTTTGGAAACATCGGTGTCGGGGGGTATGATGCATGTAGACATGATTGCGACTCCTGTTGTAATACATCCCAAAGGAGGTCTATTGGATTCAGATCTGATTACTGAGGAGGCCACTGAAGTACACTGAACTCATGTTCATTATCATGCTGATAGTAGTCATTATAAAATGGGTAAATTGTGGCCATAAAGGGATGCATGCGTATAGTCTGGTGGCATTCAACAACTCCTGATTGGTTTTAAAAGGCCCATTCCCCACACCATTACACAACCACCACCACCAGAAGCCTAAACTATTGACACAAGGCAGGTTGGGATCATGGAGTCATACTATTGACACCAAATGACACTTACCATTTCAATTCAAGTCAATTTTGTTTGTATAGCGCTTTTAACAACGGACATTGTCTCAAACAGCTTTACAGAAGCATAAGATTTGTGTTCAAAAGTGTCAATCAAATTAGCTTTCTGCTGTTGTAGCCCATCTGCCTCGAGGTTTGACGTGTTGTGAGATGCTTTCACCGTGTAAACCACTCTGGCCATTCGTTTCTGACCTCTCTCGATAATGCGTTTCCACCTGCCGAACTGTGCTGTGCAACCACGCTGTGATCAAAGTATGTATGTATTTATGTTTATTACCCAAACATTATTGTCCATTCATTTTGTTAATTGATCTGTAAGCACACTAGTTGAAACCCAATAGTCTAAAAATCATGGGTTATTGGAAGATATACACACCGAGTGGAAGTATAGCCCATGAAGAACCGTATATAGCATACATAGGCTGTGTTTGTGTGTTTAAAGCATGGACGTAACTTTTTTTTTCTTTTCTTTTTTCCTCCTCGTAAGTGCTGGGGACAAGAACGATGACATGGCAAATTAAATGCGTGATTAATTAGGAACCGTGGGTATGATTTGTGCTAAAAGCATTTCTGAAAGCTTTTAAGGTCATCTGTATCAAGCCTGACTCACCGACAAGAACTGCTTCCATTTTTACCAGAGTTTTAAATCCATGCCAGTAGCTTCAATTAATCATGAAATGATGGATGCCTCGGTTTACATCACATACATGGTGTCTTCACTGGGGGAGGGGGGGGGAGAAAGAGAGAGAAATTAAAAATAGTGTGATCCTACAGATTGATTAAACTGCCAGTATAGAGCGATATCTGTTCTGATGATTGGAGTTTAATGTAAATAAATGAACAAATCAATAGTCTATCAGAATGTGTTTCAGTATAACCTGATCAGGGTTGCAGTGGACCTGGAACTTATGCCAGGAGACACTGGGTGTAAGCCCGGACGAGATACCGGTCCATTGCAGAGCACCATGAACACGCACATTCACAAACTCGTGCACACCTAGGGGCAATTTACCATAGCCAATTCACTTACATGCTTGTTTTTGGGAGGTTGGAAGAAACCAGTGTCTCCAGGGGAAACCCACACGCATACATTATGCCTATGGTTTAATTCACTTGACTAAAGGTTTATTTATTTGATTTGATTTGATTTATTTTTACCATTATTTCTCTAGTATTATTTTGGACATTGCAGGTCTTTGTTCGGCTCATTTTATCTGTATAAATCTGTAAGATAGAATGGTAATAGTACGTACATAAACATGAAGCAGGGCCTTGAAAGCTTTCTCTCTTTAAACTATGTCTAAATTCTCACCAGCAGACGTGCGCGCGTGCACAAACTCTGTCTCTCTCCCTCTCCCCCTCCCTCCTTCTCCCTCCCTCTCCCCCGCTTTCCCCGAGTTGTGCGGTCTTAATGCACGTCTCCTATGAACTCTCAGACCACTCAGATGCCCTCTCAGTGGCCTTCTTCTTTCTCGCAACACTTTCCTGCCTCTTCTGTGCTCAGCAGCCCCGGTTGGTTTTAGCATGCTAATCTCACCGTGGCCTTGAGGAGGAAGGGAGGACGGCTCAGCGTCTCTCTCTCTCTCTCTGTTTGATGTGGAAAAGCACGCGCTGTACCGTGTTGACTTTAAAGCTGTGTAGTGAAGCTCTGGAGTTTGCCAGTGTACAGCAGCTCTAAACAGATGCGGCACCGATAAAATGAGCATGTTTACTCTGACATGAACTTGTGTATTCTCTACTTGTTGTGCCCGTTGACGTGTTTATCAAGGTGATGCATTATGAGGTGTTTGTGTGTCTGATAAATGGATGTTTTTCTTCTTCTTGTTGTTCTTATTTATGTCCGTTATCTGGGGTGTATGTGTGCGTGCGTGTGTGTGTGTCCAGGGTGTTAAACGAATGCTGCTGTTGTGATGTACTTAATTATGGCGGTTGTGTTGCATCGAAGCACAACTCGTACTATATGAAAATCTGTAATGAAACATGACAAACAAGCACCAAACGTGCATGCTCAGGCTGGCACACTCTTACTGATGTGTGTAGCTTGTAGCCATATGTGTTTTTTTTTTGTTTTGTTTTAGTTTCGTCAATAGTGGTGACCAATACCAGTCCTGACAACCTTTACACGTTGTGCTCTCTGGAGCACACTGGTACACATTATCGCCCAAAAATACACCAAAAGACTCTTCATTTCCCCCAATAAAAACAGTGACAAATGAGCCAATCAGCATATAAAACTGGAATTCCGTACATGTTTTTAAACTCTCTGAAAGGAATCGACACCCCCTTGGAGCCCCGCCCCCTTCCTCCATCTCACATTTTTAAGCCCAATGGAGAATGTTTCGAGTGCATTAATGTGAAATAAAATCTATCAGTGTATGTCCACCCTATCTAATGTTAGACAAGTGTTCTAGTTAACATCATGCTACATGGTATGACATGGTTCTTTCCCCAACTTCTGATCATGTTCACAGAAATTGAGATACACATCAATATGATACACATCAAATTCTTCTTAATAAACGCACGCACACACACGATAATAAGAAAATGGAAACATTTAGAGAAGGCTTGGAGAGTGTAGCTTTGGGTTATTGAGCCACTGTGATGTATTTTCTCTAGCTGGTGAATCGTTTTTTTGTTGGGTTTTTTTTTTTTTTTTTTTTTTTTTTGTAAAAGAGACCTTTTCATGAGAGTAGCATCCTTGAACTTCTGAAAAGATTTTAATAGGTTTAGATGTGAAATTATTCGTAATTTTTCCCCGTGAAGTCTGGACTTCGGTCATACCCGTCCTTTTATGTTCAGCCAGGCAGTGGTCTCTCACCACATTTAGTTCACGGGCAATAATGATCCAAGTATAATCGGTGCCTTTGTGTTTACCAGTCAGTAAAGCATTTTATAGTTTCACACGTCTCGCAGAACGGATACGCTTCCACACGAGTCCGTTCGTCCGTCCTGCTCAGTTACCTCGTCAATCTGAAAAACCAAATTAATTATTAGATCACACCGGCCTTCTTTTCTCATGCTCATGGATGTCATTCCCTGTGTAGCTGCTTTCTGATAAACGTGTGTTTGTGTGTGTGTGTGTGTGTAGTCTCGGCGGAGAACCTGGAGAAGAGTTTGAAGCAGATGGAGAAGCAGCTGCTGCAGCTGGAGAAAGATCTGGACACTTTCAGCTCCCCTGACAACCAAGATGACATGTTCCACAGCAAGATGGCCATATCCTTTATTACACACACACACACACACACACACACACACACACATATATACAGAATTACACTTGGATCGTTCCAAATACAGGTGTCCAAGCACAAAGTTTATTTGCAGAACCTTTCACCTCATCCTTCCTGCTGCACGCTATCAAAAACACACACACACACACACACACAGACTCTCACTTTCTAATCAGCTCAGGTTCATTTGTAAGACTGGCTGTGTATTTTAATTATTAACTACAAATGTCAGCAGGTCATGCTTCAGGCTTCAAGCAGGTGTGTGCTCAATAATGTAGTTTCACACTGCATTTCCATTCTGCATCCAGCCTCTCTATCTGTTCCTCGACTTCTCACGCTCTTTGCCTGGGGTGCTCCTCTTCTCTAGCGCTTTGGGTTTCCTGTTTACCCAAGCCTGAAGATTTTTGACGTACAACCTGCTGCTTTATTATTACATCCTTATCTCGCTTTGCCACGTACGCGTATCTCCACTGGAAGGAAGGTCCTGTCTGGATATCGCTCAAGTCTCATGACCAGATTTCTTATTTTAGGGAAGTCGAAGTTAAAAGCACAATTTTGCGTAGTGTTGATTCGGTGCTGTTGGAGCTGATACCTGTCCTCCTACCCCCTCCCCTCTTCTTTATGCTCCTCTGTCTGACATGACTGGACAGGAGGCAGTCAGGGGAGATCATTATCCTGCATGGCCTGTGTGTATGATTGTGAGATTGATGCACTCGTGGTGTTTCCTGTTGAAATGCAGCGCGGAGGCCCTTCAGCCAGAAGTTTCTCCGCAGCCGTGCTATGGACCAGTACGTGGTTGCAGTGATGCAGCAGCGAGGCTTTGGGCTGACATTTAACAAACGAATCGGAGAAGCAAGCCAGCACATAACTTATCTTTCTCAATATGACGATTATTCGTGTACTGTATTTACTCGGCACATCGTACGTATGGGGCTCCACCACTACAGTCGTCTCCATCAACAAATCATTTACGATATTGTAGCAGTCGGTGCAGTTTTGGTTTGTTTCTGGGTGTATGACAGATTGTGAACTAGCAGGTGTTCAGTGTGCCCTTTTTAACGTGTGATTGCTGAGCAATGAGCTCATTTTCTCCACTTAAGGAATTCCCCATTTTTACAGAATTTGACTGGGCACCCAGGTTACTATATTAACCATGAATAGTAGTTTTCCACCAAATATGGAATCTAAACGTTTCAATCTAAAACAGTTTGCCAACTGGCTAAATTCGTTCCTAGCATTCCAAGTCTTTTACTGGACCAAACCGACTAGCCTGCGTAAAATAATATACGGTAGCAGCAGCAATGAATACGTTTTTTTTTTTTTTAAAACAGTTCAGCAATTCCAGTTTTCTAAACATGAACTATCACAGCTTTTCTGTTTCAGTTTATACAATCACATGCAGCATTTATGTTTATTATTTAGCTGAAGGTAGCTCATCAGGCCAGAGAGCGTAAAGTGTTTTGTATACACTTCCCGGTCTGATTTAACAACGTGACTACATGAGTTAAAAAAAAAAAAAAAAAAAACTGTTTAAAGACGAATGGACAGACAAGTATGCACTTATTCCGCTGCGTCGAGTTCAGATCAGATGTCTCGTCTCTTCAGATTGGAGGTGTAGATAAGGAAATACAGTCAGCAACTGCAACAGCTGATGGAGGCTGCAGTAAAGGCCTGGCAAAGCACATCAAGGGAGGAAACTCTGCATTTGATGATGCGCCAGACTTCCGGTAGTCATCGAGTGCAAAAGGATTGCATCCGAGTATTAAAAATAAGCCTTATACTTATAATGACGCGTGTCCAATTACTTTTGAGCCTGTAAAAATGGAGGGCTGTTAAACCCCTTGAATTAAAGCTGTAAGCCTACACTTCAATCATATGTCGATTGCTTCATGTCAGATCCACTGTGGTGGTGTACAGAGGCCAAATGGTGAAAATTGTGTCGATGTCCAAATACTTATGGACCCCAGTGTAATTTCCCTTCACTGGACCTACAGTAAAAGGCCCAAACAGTACGCCCCCGTGCACAAAGTGAGCTCCATGAAGTACCCCAAGTCTTCTCACCCAGCATCACTGCTTGACCTCAGTAATGCTTTTGCGGCTGAATGAGCACAAATCCCCACAGCCAGAAATCCTGTGGAAAGCCTTCCCAGAAGACTGGAGGTTATTATAACAGCAAAGTGGGGACTACATCTGAATGGATTGATGGTCTGGTGGTCTGGCGGACTTTTGGCCATGTAGTGTAGGAAGCATGCAGGATGAAGAAAGGCCATTTTCATTAACATGTGCAGCTTTCTTGTGTAGTGCCCTTACCCTTACTATTAAATCACTACTAGCTAGTATCTAAAATTATAAGAAGTCATTACAGCTTAATCAGCAGAGTGGTCTTAAGTCGACTTAATTCATTTTCTGACCACAGGTCATTAACGTTTTGTCAAAATAATGATTTAATAATAGTTACTAAATCATTACACTTGAGTCCACATGGAAGTTTATTATAATAATTATCAAGGAACTACTATAGTAACGCTTGATTGCGTACTGATTGAGTCAGTGTGTTCTTTCTTGTCATGGGCGTGTCATTCCTGTCCATGCACTTTCAAGTGTGGCAGTACCATAGTCAGTAAGAAAGGGCCAAATAAGAGGGGGGAAAAAAAGCTTCTCGTTGGCTTGGATGAGTTCCCAAAATTGTCGCAGCTCTCCTTCGTTCGTTTTCCCGGCCTTTCTTGTAAAGCATTCATTTTCACGTTTTAGTCTCTCGTCTCTCGTCTCATTCTGCGTGGTATTAGCAGTAATGTGTGTGTCAGACTCAGTCCCAGGAGCTGTCCAGCACATGTCTCAGTTCATTATGGAATAGATGAGTGCTTCATCCTGATGATTGTGTGTGTGTGTGTGTGTGTGTGTGTGTGTGTGAGAGAGTATACACGGAAGTGTGGCTCCATCAAGTCATGTAGGTGTCCTGACATGCTCCGAGTCTAATGCGTCACTGATCCATGCGTGTTTGGGTTTGTTTGGTAACTGCAGCAGTGTATGAGCTGAAGTGTAGGCTGTTGGAAGCTCATAAGTTGTGTGTGTGTTGCACCTTAAAGCCCTGCAGTGAGGGGTGCATGTCAGTTTGTCAGTGGCTAAGAAGAGGAGTGAGTGGTTTAGGCTTTGAGCAGAGTTTGGCAGGTGGTGGGTGTTTAAGGCTGTGTGTGTGTCAGAGCGGAGGTGATTTGAGTGAAGCTAGCAGGTGTACAGGAGTGTGTGGTCAGTGTGTGGATCTTTAGAAGAAAGCAGTAAGAGAACTGTTTGCTATTATCAGACTCGATTAATGAGCAGTGATCACTGATGCTGACAGATCAGATACTTTTTTTTGACTCGTAGCTCATCTTATAGACCAATCACTCATTCATTCTCTCCCCCTCTGTCTCTCTCTGCCCGAGTCCACATGCCTCACATTGCCGTGTCCTTGTTAACGTAATCTCCATCCACCCCCTTACTTCATAGACCTAATGAAGTCTCCCATGCAGAAACGCGCGCACACACTTTTCATTAAGCGAGTAATTCCCCGGTGGTGTTCTCACATCAGCGGCGCGGTGGTGCGAGCAGATGTTTCGCTTTGTAAATCAGCCCGCAACAGCGCATGTGGACTCCGTCAGCAGAAAAGTTCTGTCATTAGGACACCCTCAAGATGCCGAGGAGCGTCCAGCAAAGGCACGGCGGTCCCTGTTAGCGGCTTCTCTTATCTGTACCGCCTTCATAGCGAATAAGTCACGGGCGCTGTGACACTCGTAGGCCGAGCTCCATCCTGAGGATCGATCAGTTGCTGTATGTCCACTCATCACTCCAGCCTTTTCTTTTTTTTAACACAGAAAAAACTATTTATACATCAGTATTTATGGGCTGTAAAGCCGTACTGTAGGAAAGACAAATCACGCTGTACGAGTATCAGAGTGTATGGGTTATTGCGCGTTCTTTCAGGTAGGTTTTCAAGCCCTAGTTGCAATCAAATTATTTCCCATCTGTCTCGTGAAATGTGAAGAGACTCTCTGTCATTGCTTTTAGAGACAGGTTCACTGTATCCTTCCATCCAATCAGGCTTTTGAAAGGCACCGGTGTGGAGCGCAGCCTGTCTGAAATGTCGCTCTCTGATACCAAAACGTCTAAAAAAAATATATATATATATAATAATAATTTGCTACCAGACGTAGGCATGAAGATTGGGGTTGTATGGTTGTGAGCTCTGACTGTGTGTCTTGCACCATCCTACTCAAACAGATTTGTAACAGCATGGTGTTGGGACGTAAGTAAATGAGTAAATACAGTATAAACTGCAGAGCAGCTGTTGGTTTTAACTGCATGTCCCATTGCAAGGTGGAAACCTTGTTCGTTTTTAGCCTCGTCCTGGGTTCGTTCCTGAGTTCGGGTGACTGTTTGGCATTCCGTTCAGTTTTATTTGTATGGCGCTTTTTTACAATGGATATTGTCTCAAAGCAGCTTTACAGAAATATATAAACACAGGATACTGATTTTTAAGTGTGTGAATTTATTCATATTGAGCGAGCCGGTGGTGACGGTGGTGAGGGAAAAACTCCCTAAGATGATATGAGGAAGAAACCTTGAGAGGAACCAGACTCAGAAGGGAACCCGTCCTCATCTGGGGAACAACGGATAGTGTGAAAGTAAAAGAAAGTTCATTATGGTTTTAACATGAAGTCTGTCTGTTGAACTAGTCCACTGTTCACTAAAGGAGACCCGAGTGCAAAACTGCATGTTGTAATTGCAGTCCCGGGGCCTTAGAAGCAACCGTAGTCCCAGCAACCACAGCGAGAACGTCCATTGGAGTAGATGAGAGCTCGAGAGCTTCATCCAGAGGAAGGGCATCCGAACGGATCAGGATCACTAGCATCTCCATAAAATCACGTGTTCATGGCTCGAGAGAGGGAGACGGAGGTAAAGAGACGGAAAGATTTTCTTCTCCCCATGTCCGTGTGGGTTTTCTACCAAGTTCCGTGGCTACCTCCCGAGAACATGCCAGTACATGGACTGGACAGGGAAAAAAATGTGAATGAGTGTGGGATGAAGCAGTTATTGAGAGTGAGTGAGTGAGTGAGCTTCGAAATGGCGAATAGCCTTCCCTCAGCTGTTCGGATATTAAACAGTCCGATAAGTTTGTAGGTCGGCGCTTCTTTCCTCTTTCCGTTGAGTGCGACAGAGCTGTTTCTCATGGAAGGAATGTCTGGCGACTCGAGCACTAACTGCATTTTTCAATTATTTTGCCCTTTCAAGTTCTAATCATCAATCGGTACGGTTTGCTTTGAATGAGTTTAAAATTCTCAGAATCGTATTTTTTATGGAGTATTTCTCATTAGTTGACTCATCGCAGTATAATCCTCATCCCAGACGAAGCACCGCCACGTTATTTGAACGGACAGCAATAAAACGCGCGTTTTCACATGGCATGCCGTGCTGTTTACTACCCTCTCTTGATGAACAGATAAGTTATCAGGGCTCAGGGACGGTTCTCCAAAGAGATTCTGACAAGGCGTAAGCCGCGCAAAATAATAACTCGGTGAATCATTATTTTTCAGTAACAACTAGTTGAAGGAAGCATCCTTGAAGAAAGAAAATGCGATGAAATCCGACAGTGAGTCATGTCTAAATCAAGTAACGCCTCAGCCTCCACAAGCTCGCGTCGAGGTTAAAAATAACATCAGCTTGGTTATTGGGTGGCTGATGTATACATTAAAGGACTTTTTTTGTTGTTGTTGTTGTTGTTGTTTTGTTTTTTTAAACCCATGGGCTAATTTTATAAATAAGCACAAAAGTCAGTGCAGCGTTATTGCCAGTTGTACCTGCTCACCAAGTTAACATCCAGCCCTGAAAAGGAAATCAAATTCCCTTTCTGACTGGAAAAGGTCGTAAACTGTTCATGATGTTTGCTACTGCACAATGCAGTCCTTCACCGATTATGACAGAAAGATGTCTGGGCCGAGCGAGAGAACTCGTATACGAGGCCTCGCTGCCGGTCTATTTGTGGCGTTATTGGGTTTTACCGAGCTTCACCGGCATGAGCCTAGTCAAACCGAGAGCAGCTCCTGTCAAAAACATTTCACCCGGCAGCCAGCACGCTCGTCCATGAACCCCACACAGGAGCACGCTACATATCATCACTACAACTCTCACTCACTTAAACACTCCACTGAGGCTTCTTTCTGTCTGTCTCTAGCGCTCGCGCGCTCTCTCACACTCACACACACGTTTTGATGAGCTGTCATCGAGTGAGGCCACTGCACCAAACAAGATTAATATTTAAGACAACATTAAAGTGGGAGGATGTTTGCAGCGCCACTTAAAGAAAAATGTCTTGAACTCGGAGGTAGGCTTGGACTTTGGACTGTCTGTCGTTTCAGGAAAAAGCAGGACGGCGTATTTGTTGGAAATGTACCTGCGGATCTCCCAGCACGTTCTTCCCGAGCGCGTCTGAGAGAAGAGACGCAACAGTTTGCCAATATTTCATATGACTCGAGGCATGAATGATTTGATATGCTAAGCCCGGGCACACTAATTTGAAGTAAGTTTAATAACACCGACGCGTGACGTATCGAATACTAAAGGGGTTCTGTATTCCCCGTGTTCATCCTACACGGTGTCGGATAGAAAAAGGGGTTTGGTTCCAAATCTACATTGTAGCCTCGGACATTTCTGATTCCATTGAATCAGCCACAGATCCTCGCTCTCTCTCTCTCTGTCTTTTCTGTTTTATCTTTCTCTCTCTCTCTCCCCCCAGCTGGCCATTGATTTCTCTCCATCTGTACCTTTATGTGGACAGCATTCGTTCACTATTGTGAGAGGAAAACTTTGATCTACTTCAAAGATGTTCACCCACCCCTCCTCCTAAGTCAGTTCTGTGTTTTCCTCCCACTATTTTTGAGTTAATACAGCTGTGTGTGTGTGGGTGTGGGTGTGTGTGTCTGTGCATGTAAGATCAATTGGCTTTCAAACACGTCTGATAGAGCTTAATAACTGATGCAGAGCTGTGAAATGCGGTGAGCTAACAGGAACATTGACGAACATAAACAAATCCACGCTGCTAGCAACGTGCCAAGTAAAGCTTTACGGCTGGTGATTTACGTTTGTCCGAGACGATATGTTATAAGCGTTCACTCGTTTATAACGCAGTTCACGTCAGCACGAAGAGTTATTCGAACCGGATGTACGTGCGTATCTACAATGCCTTCTTAATGTGGGTCGGATTGCTTCATGGAAGAACTAATGGTAATAACCGTAGAGCCGCTCGTACACAAGACCTCGAAAGATGAATTTCTAAGATTTCATCTCTGAAATACGTAAAAGATGAGAGAACGTGAGGACAGGGCGTGCTGCTGTAGGAAACTCGTCACGATGTGGGCATGTGAAGCATGCGCTTCGTGTGTTATTCCTCTTAAACCGCAGGTATACCAAGTGATGACTTTTTTCTTTTTATTAATAAAGAATGGCCCATTTTCATCCATTTGTACAGTAGTTATGATTATTGTTGGGAATGGTCCACGTTCCTGTTATCCGTTGCTTTATCAGTTAACATCAGTGAACAGTTGTTCCCACAGAACGCACACTCTATTGTTTCTGTTGAAATTAAGAAAATCCAGCGTTTTTTTTTTGTAAATGTCAGAGCTGCTCTTATAGAAATTAATCAATACCATCTGACCAATCAGAATCGAGCTTTCAACAGCACTGTGGTGTCAATTCTGTTAAAGAATTCATATTCTTTGTTTTGCATTCGAACACCGGTGGATCACTGGTACAACACAATGTGCTATACATACACACACACACACACACACACGCACGCACATTTTAATCCTTAACTACAGACCCTCACAGCTTCTCCATTCAGGCGAGGGAGCAGTACCAGAAACTGGTCGTCATGCACAGCAACATGAACACGCTGTTCCAGAACATGCTGGAGTACTTCGCCGTCGACCCCCAGAAGACCTCGGTGGATGAACTCTTCACAGACCTGAGCAACTTCAGAGCCATGTTTGTGGTAAGCGGTCTAGCTTCATGTTTGTGGTTGTGTATGATGATGATGATGATGATGATGATCTTGCTGTTAGTTTCCCCCTCTGGGATTTCTAGCCTATTTCCAGTGTTCTTACTTAGCTCAGCATGCAGAGTGTTAATATCTAACTTCAATCATTCCAGTTGAGCTGCAACTCAAAACTAACACGCACCTTAAATGGATAAGCATTTAATTAAGCGGATTAGGGCAAGTTTGATCACTGGCTTACAGTGTCTGCTTTACATGCAGCCTCATAATGAATGAATAATCCAAATGAATGTTCAGTCAGAATTAAACAAGCTCTATCGCAATAGCGTAAACTGATTAAGAGCAATCAGTGACATCTTTATTTGATCCAAAAAATAAGTGGACCGTCTAATAATACACTGTACAATCAAATCATGTACTACAATCTAATCATACACTGTACAATCCAATCATACGCTGTACAATCTAATCATACACAGTACAATCTAATACGCTATGCAATCCAGTCATACACTATGCAATCTAATCATACACTGTACAGTCTAATCAATCATACACTGTACAATCAAGTCATACACAGTACAATCTAATACGCTATGCAATCCAATCATACACTGTACAGTCTAATCAATCATACACTGTACAGTCCAATCATACACTGTACAGTCTAATCAATCATACACTGTACAGTCTAATCAATCATACACTGTACAGTCTAATCAATCATACACTGTACAGTCCAATCATACACTGTACGGTCTAATCAATCATACACTGTACAGTCTAATCAATCATACACTGTACAGTCTAATCAATCATACACTGTACAGTCTAATCAATCATACACTGTACAATCTAATCATACACAGTACAATCTAATCAATCATACACTGTACAATCGAATCATACACTGTACAATCTAATCAATCATACACTGTACAATCGAATCATACACTGTACAATCGAATCATACACTGTACAATCTAATCATACACTGTACAATCTAATCAATCATACACTGTACAATCGAATCATACACTGTACAATCGAATCATACACTGTACAATCTAATCAATCATACACTGTACAATCGAATCATACACTGTACAATCGAATCATACACTGTACAATCTAATCATACACAGTACAATCTAATCAATCATACACTGTACAATCGAATCATACACTGTACAATCGAATCATACACTGTACAATCTAATCAATCATACACTGTACAATCGAATCATACACTGTACAATCTAATCATACACAGTACAATCTAATCAATCATACACTGTACAATCGAATCATACACTGTACAATCGAATCATACACAGTACAATCTAATCAATCATACACTGTACAATCGAATCATACACTGTACAATCGAATCAATCATACACTGTACAATCGAATCATACACTGTACAATCGAATCATACACAGTACAATCTAATCAATCATACACTGTACAATCGAATCATACACTGTACAATCGAATCAATCATACACTGTACAATCGAATCATACACTGTACAATCGAATCAATCATACACTGTACAATCGAATCATACACTGTACAATCGAATCAATCATACACTGTACAATCGAATCATACACTGTACAATCGAATCAATCATACACTGTACAATCGAATCAATCATACACTGTACAATCGAATCATACACTGCAATCTAATCAATCATACACTGTGCAGTCTGATCATACGCTGGCCAAAGTTACAGTATGTGGACACCTGAGTATTGAACATCCCATTCCAAAACCATGGACATTAATACTGACTTGTTCCCTTTTTGTTGTTATAATAACCTCCATTATTCTGGGTTGTGGAGCGTGGCTGTGGGGATTTGTGCTCATTCAGCTACAAGAGCATTAGTGAGGTCAGACACTGTTGTCTGGAGCACAGTCGGTGTTCCAGTTCATCCCAAACATCTTCATTGGGGTTGAGGTCAGGACTCTGTGTAGGACCCTCGAGTTCTTCCACTCCAACCTTCATAAACCATGTCTTCACGGACCTCGCTTTGTGCTCAGGAACACTGCCATGCTGGAACAGGTTTGGGCCTCTTAGTTCCAGTGAAGGGAACAGTTCGGGGAAGAACCACATATGGGAGAGATGATCAGGTGTCAGCAAACTTTTAGCCATATACGTAGTGTATATTAAAAGGAAGAATAATTGCTAGATCAACTTTAAAATCGGATTGACATGGGTAGTTTCTGTTCAGAGCTCTCACTTCACCAACATGGCACACTGTTGTGCATATTAAAATATGAAATATGCTCTGTTTGATAAAGGACACAAATTTATTCAATAGCAGATTGTTTAGAAAAACAATGCTTAAAATAGTGTTTGAACTAATTGTTTCATTTTAGAATAAAGATCTGGAGACTAAACAGGCGAACAATCCTCAGAAAATAAACACATCATTGTTTCGTTTTTTACCCACTGAGCATGTGGTCCTTAATTATTATCTGTATTTTTAGGACATCTGTATAGTGTATAGTTCTAATAATCTGTTCTGGATGTCAGACACTGACAGGTGGTTGTCATGCTTCATCTACAAGTATGAATTAATTACCTGTGTGCTAATGTTGTGAGTTCAGTTTTTTTAAATAAATGGCTATATTATGAAATTTACACAGCGTGGTTACAGAGAGGACTGAACACAACAACGGCTTGACAAAATCAGTAACACTACGGAGGTGTGGCATGAGCTAGATTACAGACCTATAGCTTGCATAGTGTTGAAAACAAACAAACGAACTTTCATAGTTTGAACTCGATTAGGAAATCTAGCCGGCATGTTTACGACTCGTTCGAAACAAAACCGTGTTAGCCGCTCTTGCGTTAGCTGCTTGTTATACGCTCACAGGACTAGCTTCTTGCTGTTGCGTTAACACAGAAATTACGCTTGCATGTGTATAGACCGCTTCAGTGTCTGCGAGCAAAAGTCGCGAAAAGACCCGAGTAGCCTCGCAACCTGACACTGCTTGGTTATAATCTGACTGAAGAACCTATCATATTTAGGAACTGGATCGATTGATAGAATGTTAGCCACTTATTATTATGGATTAGCACTAAAAGGCAATATTCGGGTAAACTTTCAGACTAGAACAGTCTGTACAGGATGACGCGGAGATTTTCGCAGCCAAAGATGCGTCGTTTTGCTCGGCTTTTTCCTGCGTTTTCAGTGCAAGTTTGCGTAAAACTACTTGAATTGGCGAAACTGCAATGGCACAATTGTTTCTCAGTGATGTTTGTTGGTAAATGAGCCCTTTTAGCTGTACTCATGTTCAACACATGTGAATTGAAGAGGGCTTTGGCCGAATGCGAGTTGTGATGACATCACATGAAGCGTCTTGGCCCAGATCTGCAGTAATTTAGGAAAAATTGCAAGGTCCTCTGAATATTGTGGCATTTGCTTGATTTTTGAGTTCATTTCTGCGATGGGAAAATCCTGGAGGGACTGCTAGACGATCCTTATGTCTTGTAGCAGTCTCTGTTAGTAGCTAAATCATGCTAGCCTGCAGTGTTTGGAAATGTTCGTGTATATATGTCATAGAAACTCTGAGTGTTATTATAGAGAAAGTGAAGGCGTACAAGTCCCTGATGCTTACACCGGTGGTGTTTGTGGGCACGTTCGAGACGTGACGTTTTACGATTACAACATTGACGACGTTGCCGTGGCTCTGAAATCCAAAGATTTTGGTAGTTGAACAAGGTTAGCTAGCTAAACGTGTCTCCTCCAGGCAACTCCTCAGTAAGAATGTGAGCTGGCTGGCTAACATTCGCTAGCTAGTTTCATGCTGTATATTTTAGGCCAACTATGTAGGTTTGTTAAAGCAATATAAATTAGCCAGGTTAGTTAACTAGGTGTGACATTCTTGGTTAGCATGACATCTTCACTGATGTTAGTTCGTTAGATGAAACGGGTGCCGCAAAGACGGACCTCGTCAGATCAGTTATCCCTCCTAATTGCCCGAGCGTGTCCTAAACCATTCAAGTTCTTCTTCGAACTTCAGCCATCCTAAACGCTGGAACCTGTCCTAACAAGGACGTCCCGATAGATTTTCCTTTCGAGTCCATTTGGTGCAGTTTCTGTAATGCTCTGGGAGCGTATGTCAGTTTTAATGTTAAGAACTGGCTGCAAGCACAGAGATGTTTTACAAACGTAACGTTCGAATAATTGTTGCTTACAGCTAGCGGTCATCATTGTTTAGTGTCTCATTGTCTCATCCAAAGTGCTAAATTGCAGGTTAGCAAGCCGGGTATTACGTAGTTACAGAGCAGGCTGAAATAGAACAGTTCTCATTCTCAATAGCGCGTTGTTCTACATTTTCTTTATGACTTTGAGTGTGCCTAGCAGTCCAGAGTCATGGTTCTGCCATGTTTTTTTGGGGGTTTTTTTTAATAAGGGTTGAGTAAGACTTTTCTTGAACTTTGTCCTGTCTTCAACCAGCCCAAGAGAACCCATGTCACACCCCTCTTCATCTCCCTCCACTGGCTTCCTGTAGCCGCCCGCATCAAATTCAAGGCCTTGATGCTCACCTACAAGACCTTGTCTGGAACAGCACCCTCCCACCTCAACTCTCTCCTGAAGGCTTACGTTCCCTCACGCAATCTGCTATCGATTAACGACCGATGCTTAGTAGTGTCTACTCAGCATGGCTCAAGATCCCTTTCCAGAATAAAACTTCCAGAACTTCCAACCTCAATCCGGACCGCAGAATCTCTCACCATCTTCAAAAAAAACAGCTAAAGACCCACCTCTTCCGTGAACACCTAACCAACCCCTAAAACGCCGACCCCACATTATTCTACAAAAACAAACACTTACTCTGGCTCTTACACCTGTACTCTGTGCACTTTGCTTTTCTAGAACTAAATAAAAAGTCTTGTGTAGTAGCGCTACTTGTATTGTTCTCCGCTTGATATATCGCTTTACTTGTATTTCCTCATTTGTAAGTCGCTTTTGGATAAAAGCGTCCGCTAAACGAACAGATGAAAATTTGTTTTGATAGCTTCGTGGTCTCCCTGATGCGGTTTCTTTTAGCTGTGTTCTCTGGAACAGGTGTGTTCATGGCGAGGCGAAGTGAGGGGGTGAATACTTATGCAAGGCACCGTAGATATCAATCAAGAGACTTTTATATTGCAGTGTAATCCACGTACAGTCAATCTAAAAGTGGCCAGTGTTTTACCTCTTACTACATCACAGTTGTTGTTTTTTGTTTTTAACAAGTGGTAAACGAGTCCCTCTTGCATCAACATACTTTCCATGTACATACATACATACATACATAAAAACATAACTTACCCAAAACCAAGCCATCAGCCCCTGTGTGTGTGCTTTGCGGTTTAAGCACACCGTTCATTCAGCAGCGCAGGCCTGGGGGGCAGAGATAAAGCTAGATAATTAGCAGCCCGACAGCGCTCTTCAGCGCCAAGCTAACGGCTCAACACATGACCCGCCAAAATGGATTTCACGCTCCCGTGCCTTTTGTCTTCCTCGCGTTACAAATGAGCTGGAGCGAGCGTGTGCGTACCGCCGCTCGGGTTTGCGCATGCTCTTACGCACTCCTCTCATCGCATTCCCGACTGTTACGGTGTAGCAATCTGACGACGGAGGCACGCGGGCTGTCTGCTTTATGAAATGCCATTTGAAATGCAAAGTCATTTTCCACTTGGCTGCGGAGATGATGGGAAGAATCTCATTTCTTTTATTATTTTAAATTATTTCACGATAGAAATTCGAAGATTTGGCGAACAGACCGTCGACGGGTCTTCCATCAAACGCATGACAATGCGCTCCCGTGGCGCATCTCTTACAGTGCTCCTCGCGAGCCCAGTCTTCCTCTGTTCGCTCGTGACATTCGTGTCATACAGATGACGAGTGCGTCACGTCGGGTTTAAGAGTCTTCACACGCCAACTGAAAGAGGTTTTGCACCGCGCCATTTCAGCAGTCTTTTTGCTCGTCACACTATATAAGATGATTGAATAAAATCTTTGATCTATATCAGGCATCGCTATAACACATGTTCTCCGTGTCAGATTATACACTGAAGATTCTTTAACGACCTTAGTTGAAAGAAATTGCATTTGAAGTCGTGTTTACAGCCTCAATCCACGCAATCCAGACTTCAATACATTCTTCAAAGTGATTTTTTTTTTCTTTTTCTGTCCACTGGAATGTTTCTGCTACGTTTTATCATTACCATATTTCTAGTTGGCTTAGTGGTTGGCGCGTTCGTGGGATGCCGCTTTCATTGTGCCCCATATTCCCATGGGTCATGGTCCATGCTCCCAGTGAACCTGTGTGGGATAAGTGGTACAGAAAATGGATGGACGGACGGATGGATGGATTTTCTCACACTTCCAGAACTTTCTCATCGCCTGTCTTCGGTCACAGTGACACTAAGTTTATTGAGAACATTGAGTTTTAAGACCCGTGCTGAAAATTGTAGAGCGTAAAGCCCGCTTGATATGTTTGACACAATTTCTGGTGGGATGTGAAATGCTCTCTTAGTGGTTTGCTATCAGTGGAGGCTCTGCATAATAACGATCAGAGTGCTGTTGCCACTTTGTTGTGGATTGCAGTCTCTGAGTGCAGCTTGTCTCTTTGGCTTAGCTTCAGCAGTCTGCCATTTGGGAGGAGGCTGTATAGAAGGTCATCAAACTGGGTTATACACACACGCATACACACATACACACACACACACGCCCATGTCCTTTTTCAGGCCAGTGATCATCTAACCCTGAATAGCTGCTTGTTTAAATCAATGCTGAGGAGTGACAGGGGACCAACAGTCAGGCAAACAATATGACTGCACACACACACACACACACACACACACACACACACACACACTCAGTCATTCATTCATTCACTGGCACATACACTCCATTTATTTTATTCTCCTACAGTCTCTTAGTCCTGTATGACCATCACTGCACTCCTACCGTCACTCTCCCTTCCCCCTATATCTCTGCTTTCCAGTTAAAGAAAGAGAGACTAGAAGAAGTCTTAACTTGTCTCACATGCAGTACCGTATCGGGAAATTTTAACATATAGGTTGTGTCACATGCACAAACATACAGTATTTCCTGCACAAGAGAAGATTGATCTGGAATCCCCAAACCAACAGAAGCCATTAATAGGTTTCTGATGAAGTCTCCAACTGTCAATAAAATGGTGGGGTTTTTATTTTTTTTTTTCCCCCTCCTTTTTTATTTTAACTTTCCCCAATTTAAAAAAAATATATAAATTCAGCATGTTTAGCCATTGATATATTTCCAATTTTGCCCGCGCAACGTTTCCTAATCTCTTCACCGTTCATATGATATCGAGAGAGGCGTGTGCACACCTATCCAGGCGTTTGATTGCTCCAGGGGGTTTGGTTCCGACACCGATGCTGAATGTAGACTAGAGCGATTGAAGGTCTCTGAGGTAAGCGGCACACCACGCTCTCAGCGTGAACATCCTTCACAGACGACACCACAAATCATTTCATAAACGCCTTCAAACAGATTCAGACCGTCACGGAACGATCGACTCGTAGCCTTAACGGGACAGTACGGGTAATTATTTAGTTTAAATACTTTTAAAATGAATACTGGCCTGTTGTGATTTTGTTTCGCACAAACGAGTGTTGCCTCCTGAGTATGATGATAACCAAGCAATGATTAATATTGCACTGTAATACACTATATGGCTAAAAACCTGAACATCACACCTGTATGTGGTTCACAAAGTTGGAAGCAAACAGTTGTATAGGAAGTCTTTGTGTGCTGTAGCGTTACAGTTTCCCTTCACCTGAACGAAGCGGTCCAAACCTGCTCCAACATGACGATGCTCACGTGCACAAAACGAGCTCCATGAAGACATGGTTTGGAGTGGAAGAACTCGAGTGTCCTGCACAGAGACCTGACCTCAACCCCACTAAACACCTTTGGGATGAACTGGAACGCCGACTGAACAACAGACCTCCTCAACATCCCGACATCAGTACCTGACCTCACTAATGCTCTGGAACAGGTTTGGGCCTCTTGGTTCCAGTGAAGGGAAATTGTAACGCTAAAGCACACAAAGACTTTCTACACAATTGTGTGCTTCCAACTTTGTGGCAAAAGTTTGGGGAAGAACCACATGTAGTGTATTTGAGTTAATAATACAGTAGGACTATTTCTAGACTGTAATAGTGGAACACTTCTTGTGCACAATAATTAACCGATAATGCTTCGAATCATGCCTGGGTATCACAAAAGAAGTGCGCAGGAGTGAAATAGATAAATGATTGAATGCGCTGGGTGGTGAGATGTTGAAACAATAAAAAGGGTCGCAAACGATGAATAAAGTAAGTAGTAAAGTGATTTTTGTGTGTTTTCTTGACCATTCAGAGAATAATAAACGCTTGATCAGTATTTAGTTGATTACTCATTTGTTATCGCTAGATGACCTATTAATGACTTTGGTTTGGGGCTTCCATAAGTCAGTGTATCTCCTGCTAACTCTTTAGGCCAGCTAAACACTTGAGAATAACCGAATTCCTGTAAGAATAGATTTAGAGGAGAGTAGAGGAGCGGAACCTTAACATACCGACCCACTTCAGTTATCCTTCTTATAATTAGCCTGCATACGGAGTGGAACGGGCGGGGGGGAAAAAAGCGAGAACGCTCCATAAATAGAGCGGTGAAATGAACCACAGATGTGAAGGTGCTCCTCTTCGCTGCTCTAGGCCATGTTACACCTCAAGCTCTGATTATTCTCATTACCTGATTAGAGAAGGATAGCTCTGGACAAGACACACACACACACACACACTCACTCATAAATAGATTACCAGCTTCTATTCATTTTTTTTCTTTTCTTTTAATGATTTATTCTCAATATATCACATTGTCCACAGCATTAGAGAAAATGGAGGGAGGAAAAAAACCGGCGTGTTTGTATTAATTAGGGAAACCGTGAAGAGCTGCATTACCCATAGAATGGATCTCACTTTTTAAATTGGATCAAAGCGTGTGAATGAAATGGGGCTTTCAAGGGACATAATAATAGCTGTTTGATTTCACACCTCCCTAGAAGCTCCAGGAAGTGCTGCGAATTCATTACTGCATGTACATCAGTGTCGCAGACGCAGCGGATCGTACAGTAGAACTGACCAGAAAATTACGCGGCCAGAGATCTAACTCTCTCAAAGCTTCATCAGTACACCACCATGTGCTGCGCTGGCCTTTCCCACGGCTTCTGCTCGGAGCCGTCGAGCCCACGAGAGGGAGAGCAATCGACGTTTATTAAAGTGAGAGTACAAAATATATATATATATATATATATATAATTATGATGTGTTTTTATAGCACCACATGATGAGCAACAAAAAGCAACGTTGTGGTTTCATACACACACTTGTGGCTATCTGCAAACACCCCAACTCCAGGAATAACTGATTGGCACAGATGTATGTCGAGTTCAGGCTTGCCTAACCTCGCTAATGACTTCTGCCATTTGCATGTTGTTTAAATCAGCTGCAAGTCTGCACTGGCTGTAGCGTTCGCAGCTGGAGACATGCTAATATCCGATATGCCCTTGCTCATTCCATGTGGTGCTTGAGCTCTGAACTTGCGTGCGCGTTTGTGCGTGCGTGCGTGTGTGTTACACGTGTCCTCAAGCCGTATGAGTGTGGGAGAGTTTGCCCTCTCGGTGCCCTCTCCTCACTTACTCATTGAAAGGAGATGTTTAGCAGGAGTGTGGAGAAGACAGGAATCCAAATGATGCTCACTAATAACAAATGATGAGAAGAGAAAATCTAAACTTTCCCTCAAATCATGATACTTAATATGCTTGTAAAGAGATCATTTACTTATCAGGCCTTTCGCCACATCTATAATTTCCCACTGCTCTCTCTCTCTTTCTCTCTCGCTCTCTCTCTCTGTCTGTCTCTGTCTCTGTCTCTCCCTCTCTCTCTGTCTCTCTCTCTCGCTCTCTCGCTGTAGCCATCTGTCATTAATGTGCCCTTTTCTTCACATTGCTGTTGACTGAATGAAGAAGCTGCTTTCAGTTCAAACACTTTTGCTCCCTCTGTGCTCTCTAATAGCTGTTAACTCATGTTAAAGAGCACTTATTTTGGACCTCTCACCCTCAGACTAATGGCATTGACTGAGCATATTGAGTTGGTATTGTCTTTAACTGGCTGTTTGGCTAATGTGAATGGAGACCTGCTGAGCTGCAGTTGACCACCTGCTATTGAGTCTCTCGCGCTCTCTTGGCCTGCGACATTGCACAGATTTTTATCTCTTTCACATTGACAGCATTTGTGTAGCACCCATGCCACAGGTTCTGTGGCATTTTGTGTGAATGTAGAAATTGGATTTGCCCTTTGGCTTGCTCCATGTCGAAATTGACTTTACATTCGGAGCGAGAGTGTTAAGAATATGTGTTCTTTGTGAGGGGATTTCGGTCTTTTGGGTGTAAAGCTTTTATTCGTTTCGAGCGGATCTTTACAGCAGTGGAAGTACGGGCGTATATTGATGGTTCCGGTATTGAATTTGAAAGTCGGAGAACATCGTTTGACATTGATAGTGTTCTTTAATGTAAACAAAAGACGTGCTCTTGTGCCTGAAGCAAAGCAATTACGGTTTGTGAAATTAGTTTCACTCACTCTGTCTGCGGCGTTTCATACGGCAGCTCATCCTGTCAGACTGCATTTGACTCGAGCGGTGGGGGAAACCACGTGGCCTTCGGTGCCGGCACACTCGCCATAATTAAGTTCAAACGGCGGCTAGAAGGAAGGAGGCTGCTGTTTTTAATGAGGAAGGAGCGAAGTGAGGAGAGCAGAATTGCAGCGTTTTGTCTTAATTCAATAACCCGCATTGCCTTTTTTCCCCTGTACTCTCCCTTAACATGTTTACTGCTTGGGTAGTCACATAAGAAGCCACGGATTTCAACACTGAGGTTCGGATGAACGGAGAAGGGGACAGAGTCGCTGGCTTCACCCATTCCTACATCAGGCTTCTCATGAAGAGCGACGGTTGGGCCACATATTAGATGGTAGTGTTCGCAGATTGTAATGGAAGACCCAGTTCTCAGATGCCAGACCCATACCAACGTTTCTTTTGTATGTTTCTCAGGCAGAACAACCTAATCTATTGATTATCAGCATCATCCACATCTGTCTCTGTCTTATCACCTGAGGTAAATCCATCGATTTCTGTTCATCAACGTCTGCTTTCATTTCTGAAATGTGCTAAACATTTACTTTTTATTATTATTATTTGGACTGAAATGCTCAGTTAGAAACAGTAAAGCTCAGCCACTCCTTTTGAATGCTTGGGTCATTTGGAAGCGTAGGCACTGTAGAGTCACGCTTGTTTCCTGACAGGAACGGCACAACAGTGACATTTCTCACTCCAATACCTCAGCCACAGACTTCAGGGTGACTGCGGAGGTGGTAATCTGCTGTAAAATAAATGGTAAGGCCTGATCCGTTGGCCGTATTTCTGATTTACTATGCGTACGCAAGATGGCCGCCGCACATATCCTGCGGTCATTCGGCGCGACGCTCGTGCACGCGATTGCGCCTGAATGCTGCAATACCGACGTAAATAGCGTAGCACCGTGTGACGCTCTGTCTGCAACGGACTAAACAAATGAAGACTGCGTTTCTCTTGGCATACTCTCGATCATTACCGAGTATTAATACTAAGGATTTTCCTATTACAGTTAAAGGGTTTGAATTTTAACACCAGTACCAGTCTTCTGGATTTTCTAGATTTGGTAAATATAGGGATTTCGATTTGAAATGCAGGTCATGACGACAATCACGACGACAGCAAAAGTTTTAAAGGGAAGCGGACGACTCGCCGCGTCTGAAATCGCTAAACATGACGCTCCAACTTGGAAATGAGACGGACTCGGATGTTTTGGCTGCGCCGTGCCGTCCACGAGTCAGTATGTGAACAGTGCTGTTTACGTAACGGATATGTGCGCGCACGTACACGTGGGCGAAGTATATTTGCGTTATAACTGACTGGGCGTGGCTAATCTGTTTATAAACCGGGAAAACGTCTCAGTTTCCATAAATCGCTCGTATAGACTGAGGAGAACCGGACAGCGTTTACAACCTATATTGCATTCGCTCGTTTAGTTCAGAGAGCTGAGGAAAACGCGCGTTTTCATACCGGATGCCCTTTAAAATGTGTTCGTGTGTGAGCACAATAAACCATGTCTCACCCGTCAGCTAATTAATTGCAGTTTGAACTCATTAAGTGATGCTAAACATCACATCACTTAACAGCAGTGTATGTTTTGATCTGTGAAGTGCGCGTGTGCATTTTCATTACGGTCTAACTCTGAAAAGGCAGAGAAGCAGAAGCTCCCACAGGCAAGCACTTCTGAAAACCATGCCTGTCTCACTGCCAGTAGCTGCTGGGCCAGGCTTTGCAGAGGCTCAAGTGAACATAGAATAGAGAGGAATTGTATGTGCACTTCAGAGTTGCACTCAGTCGACTGCGAAGGCACGTCTGTGTTTGTGGCTGATGGGCGTTTATGAGTGGGAAGAGAGACAGACGGTGCACAGTCCTGCTCAACAGATTATTATATCTAAAACACATCAAGCACTGTTCCCGTCAGATTAAAACGTGATGGAAATGTGTACATACTGCGCCAAACAGTTGGGCAACTTAACACATGGAATTATTCAGCACAATAGCTGAAAATGTGTTACGATTATTTGTTTGATTTCTTTTATTTTTGATTCCCGGAGCAATCTTCTCGACAGCTTTGAGCCTTCTTGGTACAGCCATCCTCATAAGGGAGCTGGCTGTTGTACGTAATTTCAGTTAAAAAGGAGAAAGGAAGTGCTACAAATGCGTCATCGGTATTATTTATATCTGTCATGTTTTCAGCATTTTACTACTGCACATTGCACGGTGGCTTAGTGGTTAGCACGTTCGCCTCACAGGGTCGGGGGTTCGATTCTCACCCCGTGTGTGCGGAGTTTGCATGTTCTCCCCTGGTTTCCTCCGGGTACTCCGGTTTCCTCCCCCAGTCCCAAGACATGCACGGTAGGCTGATTGGCGTGTCTAAAGTGTCCGTAGTGTATGAATGGGTGTGTGAGTGTGTATGTGATTGTTCCCTGCGATGGATCGACACCCTGTCCTTGTGCCTTGTGTCCTTGGGATAGGCTCCAGGTTTCCCCATGACCCTGAAAAGCAGTAAGCGGTAGAAGATGGATGGATGGACATTGCAGTACAGAATGTGTGTACAGCTAGGGGTGTAACAATCGGACAGATTGGACTGATGCATTGATTTTTCAAGACCAATCAGGACATCAATTATTATTGATCATAACTTGATTATTATTTATTACAACTGAGTGTACATTGAGCATTATCGAAAAAGGACATACAGTTCATGTGTATGAAATAATCTATCGTTTTAAACTGATGTGTAAACAGGACATCAAGGTGATTTGCCTGTATCTCTGATACTTAAAATAGGATTTTTCTTTTTTTAAAAATAACTGACTGAAAACATATTGGCTGCATCTGAAATAGGACTCTCATCACTTTGGCGAGGTTTACAGAAGCCTCTTGACCACTGCAGTGTAATGGCCTCTAGCCATTCCACTCTATTGATGCTTGAGGCAAGTGTGGCTCACTGTGAGCACCACACCACTGACCAGGTCAGCCAGATCAGACCCCACAACTCATTGCCTGCTGGATAAGAGCCACTCTGTGAAGTGCGTCTGGATTGATGAAACGGCAAACACACATTGCCGCCATCTCCGTTCCACAAACCTCCCGAGAGCCCCGGAGGGACCCGAGAACGTGTTTATTATTGTGAGAATCTCGATATCGTTTAATTAAAACTGAAAAACAAACCCTAGTAAAAAAAAAAAAAAAGAGTAGGACATGTTTCAGGTCAGTATATGGCTGTGTAAGAGTTATTGATGGATTTATAAAGGCATTATAAATACTGGATGCCTTTTAAATGGATTTATAAAGACCTCATAAATACTGAATGCAAACTTGTACCTTTGCAGCTGTCTCCTGATAAACACCTTGGCATTTTTTTTTGTCCTCGAGCCTGACCCCGTTGAACATTGTGTTACCGCCGTGTTCGTTTCTCTTCCCTCCTGTATTAATATTGATGTTGTCTGTGCTTTCACACTTCAGCGCTCTCCTCTCTCTCCTAATTCGAATGAAAATGCTCAAAGAGATAGGTGAGTGCAAGGCACAGCCAGAGAGCTGGAGACAGGAAAGCTGCTTTAAAGTGATTTACAGGCATCTTTCCCAGCATCCTCTAGCTGCCTATGGATTTACTGCGATAGTGGGAGACTGTGGCCATAAGCAAGCTGCAGGGAATAAGCGACGTTAACGTTTTCGAATAGGTTATATTACGTCCATACACAATGTCAATGCACGTATATCCTGCTTAATAAAAAAAAAACAAAAAACATAAAACTGGAAGTCTGGATTTCTTTAAGCCATGTAGTAAATATATACCTAGAAAGAGTGCACTAGAGGCTTTGCGTTGTGCGATCAGCTATGAGAGACGGATGAACAAATGATATTGAAGTGCATTACTGGAATAGGAGGCCTTGATCAGATGTATTCATCATGTACATTTTAAAGAGAGAGGTGGAAAGCGCTGTACGTTCTCGTGGAAGCAGGACCTTTACGTCAAGTTCTGTGCAAGTGCAAAAGTAAAATAATCATGGCCCTTGTTGACCTTAAAGTAATACGACGGTGTCAGAGTAATCTCACTCTCACGCTTTCTAAATCTTCTCCAAAGTAAATCTTGCCTTAGATTTGCGTAATGACACTTACATTATGTGCTCGTAAAGGGCTTTTT
This sequence comes from Ictalurus furcatus, assembly GCF_023375685.1. Classification (NCBI taxonomy): domain Eukaryota; kingdom Metazoa; phylum Chordata; class Actinopteri; order Siluriformes; family Ictaluridae; genus Ictalurus; species Ictalurus furcatus. The sequence continues at coordinate 8,397,567 of NC_071264.1, read as the reverse complement.
TTTATAAAGCCTGCATGTGTGAAGATGCTCAGTGCCTTTTGGATATTTGCAGGTCTGTTCCTAGCTCCTTTTATGTTTTCGTGAAATGTGCCATTTTTGCTTATTTAAGAACGAACCCATGATGGTATCACGGCTTGTAGAGTGGTTTGAAAGTGGGGGGGGGGGGGGGAGGTAAGAGAGCGTGTGGAAACCTGGGTCACTCTGACTGCCCTAATGATGTTTTTCAGCTTCGCTTCCCCCCTCAACCTTCTTCCGTTCCTGTGTGCTCACAGCTGTACACCTAGACCTCAGGAACAAAAGACGCTACAGCTTTCTAACACTTTTCTCAAACTAATCAAAATAAAGAGAAGGGAGGTAGGAGAGGAAAAAAAATAAACCATTTCCTGTTTTTGCATGCCTCGTATTTTCTTGGAAATGTTTATTAGTCACACTTTGACAACTAATGAGAGATCTCTGTCCCTTTCAACAGCCCCTCGAGTGTTTTCCTCCTCTTTCATTTGTCCTGCTCCTTTACCTGATGTTCTATGTATCTTTTCCTTTCCCTTTGCACTCGTCCACGACCGTGTGCTCCCTGGTGAACAAATGTTCTTTTGCAATGTGGGTTAGACGAAAGCGAGCCTGTCTATTCGTCTGTCTGCTTTTCGGCATCTCAATGTCATCCCTCTCGCTATTTCCTTCTTTCCCTCCCTCCAGCAAGCGGTGAAGGAGAACGGGAGGAGGCGAGAGGCGGAGGAGAAGCAGAGGAGAGCGAGGGCTGCCAAAGAGAAGGCCGAACGCGAGAAGCAGGAACGACAGCAGAGGAAGAAGAGGTTGCTGGAGGTCAACGCAGGTAAGGCAGAAAGGTTTACTGGAGCGGACTTCAGAGCTCTTGAATATAACAGAATGTGTTTCCTAAATCTCGAAGATGGAGAACCGGAGGACTGAATGCGGCTGCTAATTCTTATACGTTTACTTGAATTCGTTTACCAGACACTTGTTTTGTTTTGTTTTTTAATTTAACTTCTAGAGGAATTGCAGTAATTCGTCGTGCTCTAAATTTCAAGTAGTAAATGTTGAGTAGGAAAATAATCAGAGAGAGTAACGAAATATTGTGGGCTGGTGTAATGCTAGTTAGCTGTAGTGCACGAGTTAGAAAAGAATAAATGATGTATGTTACCGTATACACTACCCAGAAAACAAGTCCTCATACAGCAGTGCGTCCGCTCCGGATCTGCATGGCGTCAGTTCCTATAGTACAGGAACTGATCGGTTTTACAGATCTCTTACTGACCCAGGTTAACGCAAACGTTTCTACATCTGGCCCTATGACCACGGCAGCCATTTTCTCTTTACGTCTCTCTCCAAGCTCGCCTGTGGCGCTTCCTTGAGTCAGTACTGGTTGCCATGGTCTAGAGCGGTATAGACACGCAAATAATATAACTAGCTAGAACGCCAGCACAACCAACCCTTCGACTCCAGAGCAGATTCGGGAGGGAAACACTGGTGTATAAAGCGCATCCGTTCAGTGCTTTACTGTTTATTAGTGTCACAATGAGCTGAAAAACAGCTTGCTGCACTCCAATTAACACGGTTAAAGCCCTCAAACAGAACCGCAGAAACAGATTTAGAACCGACCCAGGTTAGCAACACTATTAAGGATATTGTTGCATCTAGCCATGGCAATGATTTATTTTTATTTTTTTCCCCTTTATCTTTTGATTCTCTCAAATTGCCCTTAAATACAACAGCGAAAAACGTTGTTACTCTATTTTTTGGGGACATTAAACAAGCATGTAGTAGCACAGCGAGTCTCGCTACCGGATTCAAGATACAAACTAGGACCGAATGTTAAGAACGGAACAAGCGTACGTACGCCAAGTGTTTTTGGTACTAAATGTTATTTATTTGCTCGCCCTGACCACTTAACGCCGACATTGCTGGAAGGTGACGTGAGAAATACTGGTTTACGGCGTGGACAGGTAAGTGAGTCCAAGGGTCATCGTGGAAGCCCCATTGAAAATAAAGAGGACACGTTTTTGAGTCCCGGGCCTTTTAAGTGCACACGCCTGAACATGCAGTCTAGGGTTTAGACTGAGTGCATGCCCTTGAAGAACGAGGAAGAAGACACAGCTCTGTCCGTTCCAGACCACTGCAGTCATCAGTCTTTTTATGATAATACTGATATTATACACACACACACACACACACACTTTTACTACAATACACTGTAGGAAAGTTGTTTTTTTTTCTTTTCTTATTTCTTAATGCGAGTCTTACTACTCACATTAATAGCAGCATGGAGGAACTTGATTGAGGATCCCTCATGCGGTAAGTCATGACGACTTGACATCAGATCCACCAGGTAGAGGGGAAATTTCCGTTATCCGAGTGCCTCACACCTGGGATGTCGTGACATTTGTCAACGCAAATGGCAGTCTGCGCTTGCTTTCGTATTCTTCAGGCTGCATTAAAAGAAGTGTTCCAGGTCACACCAGCATGGCCGTTATCATGTGAGGAAGTGATTGAGGTTTATTATTTATTTAACACCCAATCCATCCAAAGTAGAAAGCCCAGTGACATCATTCATATTACTGTAATGTTCTGTGTTCTTGTGAAAATGTCACTGACTACATAAATGTAAATTTACTTATGTCTGTAATATTAGTTTCTTACTCACACACACACAAACACCGAACCATGCAGTCCAAGAAAAGACTTCTCATGCTTCCCCAGAAAGCAGCTTCTCTTACACATTACACGTCTCGGCTATTACCGATAGACACATCCCTTTCTAAAATATAAAATCACTTAATCGTTCTAGCCAGAAGGGAGAGAATAGTTTCATATCTGTTTCCCAGACTCAAAGTGCTTGTGGCATGAACAATGCATTCGTCATTAGTGTCAGAGAATGACTTGGTGGTGTGTGATCCCGTGCAAGTATTAAGCACCCTAGACTCAACTATAATGAAAGAGGAAATCTATTCAATATCTACAGACACAGACGTGCGTGAAAGGCAATAAGCAGCGCTCTAAGTGACTGAGTGGAGGAGGTAATAGAATAAAAAGAAAAGGAAATGATATTTGTGCTGTGATTTGGTTAGAGAATCAGCCATGCACACTGTTAGCGAAAACAATTTCCCCATTCTCTCTGCTGATCAGGCCTGTACACCAATAACACTGCACGAGTGCATACAACTGATTATCTCTCACACACACACATACACATCACTCTCTGCTCTGCCTTGACTGGTACATCTCAAGTGTCTCCTCTGAAGCAGGTTCGTTTGTTTGTTTTTCCATTCCTTCACCCATCATTATTTTATGTTTTGCCTTTCGTGTGTAACTAGTGAGATAATTAGGGGACCAAGCGCAGAGGGTGTGTAGGCACCCTATTGGAACTGTACGTCGTCGTCTTCTTTCTTTCATTCTTCTGCTTTTTATTAAAGGGCCAAGCACCAAAAGTGTGTAGACATGCTGTTTGAATCGCATGTCGTCGTCGTCTTCGTTCTCATTAATATTATTAGTTGGCCAAGCACCCAAGGGAGCTTTTTTACTAACCGTTACTCACTGCCGAGCAGTATGAGTAATCCCGTGTAATTTGGAGTAATTATGGAGTAATTATGTTGCATGTGGAGCGGCGTTATATCGGTGCATATAGAGGACTCGGGAGCAAGGACTGCCACTATATTCTAAACGGAAAGACATGAGAAGGAGTCGAATTGAAGGCTTTTTCCTCAGCTTTGAGTATGGGAGAGATAAAGGGCAAAAATACATTTCTGTGAGTACATTTTCAAAGAGGGCTGGGAACGAGTCGATGTTTTTCAAAGGACAGTCCCTGCAGCTTCAGTGGGTTATGCCCTTCCATCAGAACCGAGCAACTGAACTGATGCGCACTCGCAGCCATAATAGCATTTTTAAATCTGCTGGGATATACGTATATTTTTAAGCTTTGACGTTAAAGCCGAATCTGTAACCAAGTCAGTCTCCTGCAGGCGGGCGGTAGGGGGCGCTACACGGTGTTATATAACAGTTAGCGCCGCTCCACTAATTTGATTGGACAAGCGACGTTCCACGAGTGCTG